>NC_142941.1:54959057-55006557 GCF_046866305.1 Octopus bimaculoides
ATATGCTCAACCTCATTTTCTACAATGATCTTCCATCTATTTGCTAGACTTGCAAGGCCCCTCTTCCAAATTTCATTTGCCCTTGATGAAAAATACTCCTCCACTACTGATCTGACCCCGTCTACAGAATTCTTATTTTTTCAGTCCAGATGATTTTGATGTCTACGGAATAAATGTTAATCAGGTGGGGCAATGTCCGGCAAATATGGGAGGTCAGGCACCATTCAAACTACTCCAGCCTTTGGAATGTCATCCTCGCTGTAGTGTGGCTGAGCATTATCCTGATAGAAGAGCATCTTTCGTCTTCAACACAAAGACGGTCATTTTTCTTCTAGCGCTGACTTAAGCCGCTCAAGCTGCTCGCGGTAGATCACCTTTGTTATCGTTTGTTTTGGGTTTAAATTTCAAAGTGGGCTAAACCTTTCATATCCCACCAAACAGATAACAACACCTTACGTGGGTGAAGACCTTCTTTTGCTTGGAGTGCCGTTGTTTCTCCTTTCCTTACCGAATATCCTCGGCGCTTGACATTTTTTATAGAGAACCCATTTCTCGTTACCAGTGACTATTCGGTCCAAAACAGGTTTATTCGTGAGATATAACAACAAAGAAGAGCACACATTCACTCTGCGTGCGATAAACATCGGTAGCTTTGCGTGGAACCCATTGACCCAATTTCCTGACATTTCTGATGGAACTCTGGTGTCAATGAATGCTTGGACGACCAAACTTTTCTGCTATTTCCTCAACAGTTACGATGGGATTTTGTTCCACCAGAATTTGCAGGACGTCCTCGTCGAGCTCTACAGATATTCCAGTACGAATTGGTCTTCTAGGCTGCAGTTTCCGGCTCAGAATTTCTGGAACCACCGTTGACACTGGCTTACGCATATAGTCCGATGTCCATATACTACATTAATATTTTTCGCACTTCCCGTTGCGCTGTTGCCTTTAATGAACCCACAAAATAAAATATGGCGAATATGCTCCTTCGTCACTTCTATCATAGCTTTGAAAAAATAACTTAAAATCGAACTGCACCCTTCAAAACTTGCAATATGAGTAAGTACAAGGTTAAATTACTACCTGCTTTTATAGTAAGTTGATGAAGGGAGTTTATCCAACCACCTCCGTCTTTTAGTTCATGCAATTCAAAAAACCGCATTATTTATGGGATGACCCAGCAGTTATTTCAAAAGATGAGTGTTCCCTATTTTCTTATACACATCATTTTCTAGCAAAATATAAAAAAAATATATTGAAAGACTTCTTTGAATAATCTATAACAGTTATTAAAACAGCTGTAACATTTTCGCGTGCCCTCTCTTTGTTGACACCGACTTAATAAGATAATTGTGTGTTTGTCTGTGTCTGTGTTTATTTGTTTGTGTGTGTGAGAGAGAGACAGAAGGCGTTTATTTCTGTGTCTATGTGCGAATCTATGTATATATATAGACATATGCATATACATATATATATATATTTTTATATATACTTATTTGTACATATAAGTATATATGTACTTATATGTATATATATATATATATATATATATATATATATATATATATATATACATACGTACACACACACACAGATATATATATATATATATATATATATATATATATATCTGTGTGTGTGTACGTATGTATGTATACATGTGAGTGTGTGTGTTTGTTTAATTGAATTGTTCCTCTGTCTCTCTGAGTCAGTGTTGATATTTTTGCTTTTTATGTATTCAATACGTTTGATATCCAATTCTAATATAGCATTCATCTATTGTATTATATAACTATTTATTTCGAAGTTTATTACACCCATTCAGCTACATAATTATTTAAATTACTATTCTTCTTATTTCTCTACAAATATAAATATTTTGATACTCATGAGAAATATATAAAAAGCATCAATTATATATTATTCCATTATCCAATAATCCACTGAAATTTTATGAGTAGCTTATAGTTCTTAACTATAAAAATGGTTTGATTAATATGGAAGAAATACTATGGCGTTTCATAATTTTGCTCATCTTTATTATTTAAATCTATTGGCAAAACTTGACCAATTTTACAGTAATTATTTTCGGTTTCTATGCAATTTTGATTCAGTTATAAAGTTGCTATTACATAATAAATGTATGTCTAGCCCTCGGAGTCGGTTGAGCACCGAAGAAAATATAAGGAGATAGTTATAAAACTTTCTTTAATTTCAAGTGTTCTATACTATCTATCGTCTAGTCGTTTCTTTCCGGGACGGCTACATTCAGTTTGGATATGGTGAACATAAATCGACTACAATCCTGACACAACCAACTCTGAGATTACTTCTCTTCATAACAATCGTGTTTTTATCTTTAGTGTAGATATAGAATGAAATGTGTATGGTAGAGGACAGGCCAAAGTTATTTTGTCTTTTTTTTTACAGTATTTAGAAGAATCCATATGAATTAAGATTTTATAGTCATCCAAAATTGACTGTAAACAATAAAAATAAAGCGAATAGAGAGGACAAAAATTGCTGCAGAAAGACATCTGTGGCCGCGAGAAAGGGATTAAATGATAATGTAATTAAGAGTCACTGATTAGCCAATACCATCGAGTCCTGTATTTGACAGATAATTTAGTTTACAATCCCTGAAGGAATGCGACGTAAAGTGTTAGATGAAACAACGTAAAGCATTTTCCCAACATTCTTTAGATTCTACGAGCAATGATACAATAATAATAATAATAATAATAATAATGATAATAATAGTAAATGCCCTTACACAGTACCACGCAGTGGCTCTCATGGCTTCTCAACTCATTGGAAGTGTTAGGTACATTGTCTTGTCTTGGTATAAAACATGCGCTACAGCAAAGATTCTGCTCCGTACGACAGATTTCCTTGTCAGCTGTTTCACCTTAACCAGTTGAGCATGTCCCTTGGCGGCTCATGATATGTGCATCTCTGATCATGAGCAGAAGTAGTAGGGGAGCACCATAGCCATGTGTTGAAAGAATACTTTGGAGTTTGGATAATTCACCTCTGGAAACATAGGCATTTCGTTCAGAATCCTTAAACAACCCTTATTCATGGACCTTTTGAGTGGGATGGGCTACGCAACCTGAAGATAATTCTAACTGAGCCCCGTCTGCAAGGTCATGCACTGTTTACCTTGATATGAGATCACCTTATTGTGCCCATATGGTTGTGACGGATGTGCCTGGTGTGCCATTATCAGACGGATAGTCGTGATGGGTATAATGAGCTTCGTATATTTTACCCGAATGTCACTTTGATGGCATGTACCGCTCTCACACTCAATAATAATAATAATAATAATAATAATAATAATGATAACAATAATAATGTCTTACATTATATAAGATATCGTAATACATTTCAAGTATGCAACATAATTTTTATTCAGTATCAAATCTCTTATATTCTTTTATTTCAGGAAAATGTTTCAGACATCCCAATGAATTAAGGATGTTTTATAATTAATAATAATATTCACATTCCATTTCTAAATTCTCACAATAATAGTGCATATTAAACAAACTGAAAATGGTTGTAAAGTAGATTGTATGATAGGAGCATTCACTTTGAAACTACTGGAACGCAGCATACCGAAATGAATATATTACCTCTCTCAAGCAACAACCTACGTACGCTTTCTTCGTTATTACAACCGTGTTTATGCTTTCTCTTCTAAATATGATTTTCGATTAAGTTTTTAAATGGAAACATTATATTATATGTTTAATGAATAAAGAGTAACGAAAAAGCACTCACAGTATATCAATTTATTCTAGCAAAATTTCCTCGAAGGATGTGACTATAAACACCAACGGAGCAATTCAGTTGATTAAATGTTTATGTTTAGCACATTATATTATCCTCTGAACAAAAGCGATTTAATGGCAGACTTGGAAAAGAGCACGCATTACTTCTTCTACAGATGGACATGTTTGAAAACATTAAAAGTCTTTATGAAATATTTACTTTAATCCTTACAAAGTGCAACGAACAAGAGCAAGATAAATACTTAGAAGTAATATTTCTTAATATGTAAATAGTTTATTTATAGATAAAGGAGAATAGTTAATCTTCCGTAGTCATATTATTAAATCTGTTTCAGTTACTTCAATCTTTATACTGCAGGTCGAATGATAAGTACACGGCAAATAATGAGATTATCACATAAGTGGTTAAAAGAAAATTTTCCTTCGGAGATGAACTTGAGTTTAAAACAGTATAAATCTCAATTCGCTACCTTAATATACGGTGTTCAAATTCTATCTTGGGTAGTTAACTCCCGTATTAAATTCGGAAAGCTATTAGCATTATCAATTTTTTTTTATTCCTCTCATGAACGTAGTCATTGCTGACATAGACATTAATATGGTAGGATTTATTTTTCTTGTTTTTGTCTATTTGTAATAGGTAGTGGAATCCTGCAGATGTTCATGTCAAGAAACAGAATATAAACTTATAAAATGGTAGAGATACAAATTAACATTTTCTCTTCCTTTTACCTTTCAAAAACGTCAATTGAGTTGCGCTCGCCATAATATACGTATACACTCGCATAATATACAGCAATTCTTACGTAATTGAGATAACTTGCTCCGTTGTTGTAATAGCTAATTACAGATATACTTAAAATAAAACATCTTTGTTATTGCTTATTTTAACAAGATCGTAACAAGTAACAGAGCCTCAACACTACTGATTCTTCAAAAGGTTTTGGACTCAAACACCTCTCACGTTTCACTCACGACGATCTTGCATTGGGTAATGGAATGGTTAATGGTATGTTTCGCTTACGTTTAAGAAAGGAAATATCTGTATCGATCATAGTAGTTAGGACGCCTGGATTTCACCCAAGTGACCCGAGTAAGTGTGTGTATATGTTTGTGTGTCTGTGTTTGTCCCCTCAACATAGCTTGACAACCGAAGCTGGTGCGTTAACGTCCCCGTAACTTAGCGGTTCGGCAAAAAAGCTCGAAAGAATAAGTACTACGCTTACACAGAATAAGTCCTGGGATCGAATTGCTCGACTGAAGGCGGTGCTCCAGCATCGCCGCAGTCAAATGACTGAAACAATTAAAAGAGAGTAAAACAGAGTATAGGTGAACATAGGAGCGTGAACTCATAATCTGTGTGCAATTTTGAAATTGCTTTACCAAACCATTGATATATACTGAGTCATCACTATCCGATGCACCATTGTGGTTGGTGGAATATTCGGTGATTTTCAGATGTACAATGAGTCTAAACGTTGACTAATATAAGAAAAGAAGCATCTGCTCTTAACTGTTCACCTTTTTATCCTACACAGGTTATAATGCATTTCATGCAGGGAATTCGGTGTTGCTATGTATGCAACGGAGCACACACGCATCCGCTCGAAATATAAATATGTGTGTACATGCGCAATCATACACAAACGTACACACGCACACACACACACATACACTCACACGTGTATATATATCTAAACACAGCTACACACGTAATTCGGTAAAAACTGATTGTGGTTATCATGCTACACTTCCGGAACTATTAAATCCGTATTGCATGCAAAACAAATTCTTAAATCCTAAAAGCCATGAGTAGAACATTATATGTATGTCTGTCTGTGTGTATGCGATTTGTGCTTGCGTTCAATCTTTCATATACATATACATACATACATATACATACATATACATACATACTTATATTCATACATTTATACATATGTGTGTGCATGCACATATATATACATATATATATATTCATATGTATATATATTAAGTATTATAGATTTATATGTATATATTACGTATTATAGATTTACATATATATGCACACACACATACACATAAACATAAGTATATAGTCATACATATGTACACAAACATAAACACACACACACAAAAGCACACAAACACTCACACATACACATGCACGTGTGTGACTGTGTGTGAGCACATATCAGTATGTTAATGTATAACACGCCAATATATATATATACACACATATATATATATATATATATATATATATATATATATATATATATATAAGCATGCATACACACACACACTCTTGTATGAGTGTATGTATATGTATATGAATGGATAAACAGAAGCACGTGTGTGTATGTGTGTGTGTGTGTGTATGTTGTATGCTGAGCAAAGTGTCCAGGTAACGGATTTTGTGAGGTGTGAATGAGAAATGTCATGTCTCATGATGAATAACAATCAGTAATATGGAAAATAATGGAAAATTTTTCTGCACCCTTTGTCAGCCACAACAAGTAAATAATGGCTTTGCTTCATGTGAAGGATTAAACGACGACAGAAAAGAGTCCAGCACATCGTTAAGTACAATTCAAGAAGCTACAACAAGAAAAAATTATGAATAGAAATGTTAATAATAATAAACGTGCTAGTAGTAGTAGTAGTAGTAGTAGTAGTAGTAGTAGTAGTAGTAATCGATTGTGCATTATACACTACCATCAATAAACTCAATATATAGACACTCATAAATACATAGATATGTGTCAGTGAAAATACGTATATATGAATCATCATATATGTAACATATACGCATGGAGTCACCATGGTCCAGTGGTTAAGGCTGCGAAGTCGCGGTCATAGGATCGCGTTTTCGATTCCCGTTCCGGGCGTTGTGAGTGTTTATTGAGCGAAAATACTTAAAGCTCCACGAAGCTCCGGCAGGGGATGGTGGCGAACCCTGCTGTACTCTTTCACCACAACTTTCTCTCACTCTTCCTTCCTGTTTCTGTTGTACCTGTATTTGAAAGGGGCCAGACTTGTCACACTCTGTGTCATGCTAAATCTCCCTCGCGAACACGTATCTGTGGAGTGCTCAGTCACTTGCACATTAATTTCACGTGCAAGCTGTTCCGTTGATTGGATCAGCTGTCTCTTGTCGTCGTAACCGACAGAGTGCCGTAGAGTAGAATATATACGCATATGCGAGAATATGTGTGTGTGTGTGTGTGTGTGTGTGTGTGTGTGTATGTATATAGAGTCATATATAACATAACATATTCATACATATATAAATATATTGATTCACACCCGCAAAGAGACACACAGACACACACACTAACAGACATACACACTCGTACATATACAAATATATATAACTATATATATGTATATATACACACATATATGTACACACCCACACTCATACATAAAAACACACATATATACACATACATGCATATATATATACACACACACATTTCTTTCTTCATTTCTTCATATTTCTTGCCAGTGCTGTAATCGGTAATGCATATTGTGTCAAAGAGCTATAAAGAAAAATGCCACGTTGAAAGTTATAAGTGGATGCAAAGGGTTAAGCGTAGATTCATTCCTAATCCGACATTTTAAACACTTACATCTAATAGATTTGTACGCGGATATCGACACCATATTTCAATAGAAAAAATGTTCGTATTTGAGTGCTTAGAAACTTCTTAATACCTGACTACACTTGACTATATGAAGGCCTGTCAGTGAAACTATAATACTGTATAAAGCAGTGCGGAAGACATTCTCTGGAACATATCGAGTATGCCATGAATTATAGTGCCTCGTCAAAGTTTCAATTTTATACATTCGGATATACAACGATATTCAGTTTCATATCTATCTATCAATCTATATATCTGTCTGTCTGCCTGCCTGTCTGTCTGTCTGTCTGTCTGTCTGTCTTTCTCTCTCTCTCTCTCTCTCTCTCTCTCTCTCTATATATATATATATATATATATATATATATATATATATATATATATATATATATATATATATATATATATACCTACGTACCTACTTATCTAACAGTTTGTGTCGATTGCCTCTTTTTTTCTCACTTCCTCTCTCTCTCTCTCTCTTTCTCTCCCTCACTCTTTCTCTGTATATATATATATATATATATATATATATATATATATATGCATGTGTGTGTGCGTGATTAATATATATGTGTGTGTGTGTGTGTGTAGTGGCTGTGTGGTAAGTAGCTTGCTTACGAACCACATGCTTCGGAATCTTAATGTTAGTAGCCTGCGCTCTAAGAAATTTGCCCAAGACACCCGAAGAAGGCTGGAGGGTATATCAACCGGAACGTTGTCTCAACAATAAGCAAGATGAGGACAAATATCCGTTGAATGTATAGAATGTAAATAATGTAAATAATGCACATAATTCCTCATCTTCTAAATATAGAACTGGAGGGAGCATTCACTCGATGAAATAAGCACCACTTGACCATTGGAGGTTTTGTAATTGACCATCACCCCACCAACCAAAATTTTCGTGTTTTGTGCCTATAATAGAAAGATTATTGTTACGACCGTATACAATTAACCGTTTAGTAATGTCATGAAGAACAAAGGAAAAACAATATTGCTATTTTATATATTCCTGGCAGTAGAATGTAATAAGATTTCGCGAAGTTTACCTCAGTTGATAGAAAAAACCTAGACAACCAGTACCACTTGCGGTATGTAGGCATATACCATATTTCAGAGGCAGGACTATCTACTATAGAAAGAATTTATTATGAGGACATTAGAAACTTAGAATACAGAGTGAAATCCAAACAATAACTGAAACCAGGTACCTTAACAATGACACGTATTGGGAATTTTCATGTAATATGAATAAAATAATGTTATTATGGAAGAGGATATTAATAATTCATTAATGCAAATCCGTTCTGTATAATTTTGTTAATACGTTTATTTAATCAACACATATTTTAGAAGTAACGTCAATTATTTAATTTCTCTAAACAACTTATACACTTCACGCTTTATGTGTATACACACATATGAATTTCAGAGAAAGTGTGTGTGTGGGTGCGTGTGTAAGCAGGGGGTATGTGTGTGTGTGGGGAGTGCGTGTGTGTGTGTGTGTGTGTGTGTGTGTGTTCATTTGTATGCGTGTACTTGCGCTCACAAATCCTTATAAAAATACATTCAGTTGGTATGTTTGTATGTATAAAATAGTGATATAATTTGTACAATTGTAAGCTTATTATCCTCATAAGTGTATGTATCATATGCGTGTATTTAGACACACACACACACACAAACACACACACGCACATACATACACACATACGTATATTTGCTTGTATATATGGGTTTATATTCTGAATATGTGTGTGTGTGAATGTGTGTGTATTTGTGTGTCTGTGTCCCCCACCCCCCACCCGTCGCTTGACAACCGCTCTTGGTGTGTTTATGTCCTCGTAACTTAGCGGTTCGGCAAAAGCGACCGATGTTATGAGTACTAGGTTTACAAAGAATATGTCCCGGAGTCGTGCTCCAGCATGGCCGCAGTCAAAAGACTGAAACAAGTAAAATTATAATTATGAAAATAACAGAATATATATAGATACATGTATGGAGGCTTTTCTGTGTCTTCATGCATGCTAATGTATAGCTATATTTGCGATTGTAAATGTATTCGTGCCAATATAAAACTCCTACACATTGTTCAGTAAAACCAGCGAGATCGTATTTCGAGCTAAAAAAAAAAACACATTTCAACGTGTTGTTACTTTCGTTTCCTTTCAATTTATGTTCCTTCACTCGATCATCTGACTCACTGTCAATAAAACTACACTTTATTTGTTCTCATCACGTTGAAATATAAAATGTTACATAGCACATATCTCTAGTTATTTCATAAACTGTTTACTCTCCCACCATGTTTGGATTGCGTATTAGATAACCACGTCATATGATCTTTAGGCATTTCTTTTTAGAATTAATCAAAATAATATGCATGATTTGAATTTAGCAAATCCATGCGGTATATATATATATATATATATATATATATATATAAATCTGTGTGCGTACACACTTGTATATACATATACATAGATACATAGATAGATATATATATATATATATATATATATATATATATATATATATATATATATATATATATATATATATATATATATATATAGATAGATAGATAGATAGATAGATATACATGCATATATATGCAGTCATCTGTGCTTATGGTTTTGTGAGAAAGTATGCACGTATAGATGTCGCTGATATGTTGAACATTGATATGAGGTTTCAAATTATTCCTGTTTATGAAAATATATTTGCGTGTTATACGCGCAGTCCGAAGACGTCTCCCTCTTAATATGTTGTAAGCAGTTAGTTGTAAGCTGTTTCATACTGTAGTAACACATCAGCGGTCTTTCTAGATGTCTCGCTTCATATCTACACAGTATTAAAAGGATAGATCACAGAAATCTTTATTCTTTCCAATTGTCTAATCAATGTTGATTTTTTCCTAATTGTAAATCAAATTTCATATGTTGAAAAAGTTTTATGTTTCATGATGTACTGAGAGTTTTTACTTTATGTAGAACCATGTCAGTGTATGCGTGTAATAAATTTCGTTACGCCAAGTAAAATATATTTGTATAAACATGTAACTCTTTTTGTAAATATCAATTCGAATGCTTTTTTCAACAATTTTCAATATTTCAACTGCTTTTATTGTTTATCCCTCCAGTTTCAAATTTAAAATTAATCAAATTTGTGTTAAAATATTAGAAATTGGTACTTGAGCTCGGAATTCAATTAAATCGAATTCAATCTGATTAGTGATAATTATATAAAACTAAACTAAAAATATAATTACTGAAATTAAATTTTAAATATTAAAGTTAAAATTAATTTCAAAAATTTAATCATTTCTGGACAATTGTGACTTTAACATCAACTCTGCATCTACTGAATTAGTTACAGGATGAAAAAATTCAGCTATCAATATGCATAAAAAAGGAATGTAACTCAGAAATTCAGAGTAACTGTGCAATAAATTAGGTAATAGTCAACACTCGCCTGCAGGAATATATATGCAAATGAAACATGTAGCACTGCAGATTCCTAGCCTTACTTAAAGTATAAAATTTTGTGGCTTAAACATGAGGCCCGATATTTTTCGAACAGTAGATCAGGTGATACAATTGATATTATTACTTGACTAGCAAATTATTTTATTGAGCCCCATTGATAAAATACAAACTTGATCCCTGTGGGATTTGATCTCAGAAGGTAAAGAGCTGGACAAATGCCACGATGCATTTTCCGATGCTTTACCAAGTTACCTCGCGCATCGCCTTCAATCGAGCATTAATAAAAATATAATTCGTAATTCAAGACAGTATTTCCTTTATAACATAGTCATCAAAGTAGGCTGAACACAAATCTTAATGGTAAAATATGGCATTTTAGAGTGTTATATCAATCTTAGGAATAAGTTTACTAAATAATCTTTAAAAACAACATTTGTCTATTGATCGCAACATGGGCTTAACAGATTATCAGCAAATCGGTATGTTTGTAATCCATTTGTAGCGACATACTTCTGTCAATGAAACCAAAATTTACGAATTGCATGAATCCAGAAGCAGACTTGCAAATTGTGATGAGGAAGAAAGTTCTATGTTTTTAAAACTTCTTGAAAGAGAAACGGGAACAAAGAAGTCATAAAGTTTTATGTTCACAATTGTGAATAATTTCACCTCATTTAGTTTGTTTTAGTACTCTGTTTATATTTGCATTATATGCACCGAGTCAAAACTTTTATGTTTTAGTTGGATTTGTCCATTAGCATGGTCGTTTGTGGCTCATATTTTTTTAAGATTTTAATGAGAAAATTGATTTTTTTCAATATTTAAATCTGATATTTCTTTTGTCGTAGTGCAAGAGTTAACCCAGTATTTCCAAGGTGTACGGATTATTGAAAACGTTATGAAGCATTACTTCAGAATATTTTGATCATCAGTCATTTCACGATCACAGCATAAATTATTTACAACGGTTTCTTCCTCCACTAAGGAACCTGATAAAACTTCAATCCAATATATTAAAATCGAATTCAATAAAAATATAACAAATATCCCTTTTATCATTTAAATATTGAAATACATCTCGCTTTTTCAATTGGAGATTTAAAACGATAACACTCAAAAACCTTGAAGGATTGTTTACACAAACTATTAGTGCAAAACATTCATTACAATATTGAACTCATCGACCACTTCGCACAGTATTTTATATTACGATTCACGTGGCATAATATGACAGAGTAACTGATGTTATATGACAAAATAATATCTCACGATTCAATATATGATATAATACCGCGAGATGCTAAATATATTATCACTGAGATTAGTGTGATACATAAAATTATATGAATCGCTTGCACGTCGGACAAAATGCCTAGCAGCATTTCTTCCGTTTTTACTTTTTGAGTTCAAATTCTATCGAGGTTGAATTTTCTTTCACCCTTTCGAGGTCGATAAAATAAATATCCCTGAAGTCGAACTAATCGTCCCCACACAATGTCAGGCGATGTGCCTATAAAAGAAAAGATGTCTTTTTTTTCAATACTTTTGCACATACTCTAACATTAAGCATTACGTTTACAGTAACATTCTCTACTAGGGAATCCGTAGTGTGCATGTATATTGCCATACAGTGAATCTATGCGTTCTAACGAACTTTAATTCAAGTAAATGATATTATTCTATTTGTTATTAAGAATTGAAAGTAGAGCCCATAATCCTTCACAGGTCTCATGATGGGGAAGTATTCTAAACACGTACAACTGATGATGTCCATTTTGATATAACAAAGAATATGCCACGTAAGGTATTGAGTCTAATACTGAATGAGCAGCAAATATCAGGATAAGATACTCCAACCCTTCCGGTTCGATTTTCATACACTTCGTATATTTTATTAACACGGAGAAGGTGAAAATCCAATCTAACTTCGGCTGTTTTTCAGCTCAAAACTCCAAGAGTGAGAACATTCAATGCTCTAACAACTTTACCAATTGGCTTCACTTTCGTACAAAACAAGTATAGCTGTGACAGTGTGTTTGTGCAATTATCTCCATTATTGTCATCCCTCAGTGTAAATAATTACATTCTATTGAATGTATCTATATGTTCTAAGACAGCTGTTTAAGACTATTTTGTAACCATTATCTTCACACCTCACAATCCGCCAGCACATAGTTTTTCAAATTCAGCCAGCGTCAGCATAATATAAATTATTCAGGAATTCGGAATTTTTATAACTTCATTCTGACACAAACTGAAATAAGTAAGATGAATCTTTAATAGAGAAAGATTTCTCCCTCATGCAGATTCAAAACTAAGATTTTTGCTGTTGAATTCGCTGACAGGCATTCCACAGAGATCAGTGATTTCGTTTATAACACACGCAGTTTAAAAGCATGAATACAGAAATCATGCTACTCTAAAAATATGTAAATTGATATAGTGCTGTTCCGAAAGTGAATTTTCGACCAGCACAAGATACAACTCATTAAATTATAATGCTGTTTGTTGTATATTACATAGCACGTTGTACTTTTCATGGTAACACGGAAATTCAGTCATTGTAACGTAGAATGTAGGTCGTTAATCTGCAGGGGACAGGCTGTTTGTTTTCTGTGCTTTGTTTATGTTCTCTTTTTCATTTTGTCCAGGTTGTTTTTTTGTGACGTCTTGTACCCAGATATGCATCTATATATACATGTAGATGTAGGTATGTACATAGATGTACGTATATATGCATATACTCACATATTATTTGTATTATTATTATTATTATTATTATTATTATTATTATTATTATTATTATTATTATTATATATGACGATAGATAGATAGATAGATAGATAGAAACATAGATAGATAGATAGATAGATAGATAGATAGATAGATAGATAGATATGCCTAGCTATACATGTTTGTGCATAAACATATGCAGATATGTATACATATATATTTACACTGACATACATACATACATACGTTTATATATGTAAGGATGCGTGTTTGCATGTATTTCGAAGCTATGTATTTCTCTCTATAATGCCTACACGTAAATTTGGAGCATACAACTCCTACTCACACATGCAAAGGTCATTGTATATTTTGCTACGAACAAGTACTTACCATAGTTAAGATTTTTTCTTAAATCAACAGTGCCCACCACATCGTTATACAGTAAAACCGTTACAATATTCATATTATATATAATATTTCACAACTATATAATCCGCGCAGATACTTGTATCTAATAAATCAGTCTACACCGGATGACAACCACTCATTAAAAATATCCGCTTTAATGT
Source organism: Octopus bimaculoides (assembly GCF_046866305.1). Lineage (NCBI taxonomy): Eukaryota > Metazoa > Mollusca > Cephalopoda > Octopoda > Octopodidae > Octopus > Octopus bimaculoides. The sequence goes on from NC_142941.1 coordinate 54,973,280, forward strand.
TTCAGTAAGACAACATTCTGATGTATATACTTTATATTTCATATAGATTAATAGCAATGTTACACAACAGAACCAGCCACCTACACTTTCGATTTCTTTCTTCAGAAATGTTCATATATAGATAAGAGAATGTATGCGTGTCGTGTATGCATTTATGCGTGTCTGTTTCTAAAAGATATATACGTCTATGTGACATTCGCACACTCATTCGCAAGTAAAAAAATATAGCGGTGCACAGTCATACACAACACAAAAGAATGTATAAATGAGTATCTAGACCTCTTGTATGTACGTATGTATGTATGTATGTATGTATGTATGTATGTTTGTGTATGTGTGTGTGTGTGTGTGTGTGTGTGTGTACGTACGTATGTATGCATGTATGTATGTATGTGTGTATATCTATGAATATATATATATATATATATATATATATATATATATACACACATACATATGTATATATATTTAAAATTATTTCCTTCTCATCAATATCATCATCATAATTATTATTATTATTATTATTATTATTATTATTATTATTATTATCATTTTATTAGGTCGTCAAGTATGATATTTGTAGAAAAGAAAAAAAAGTTTGCTAATGTTTTATAAATAAAATGAATAGTTTTATTCATCAAAATATGCACTCATATTGTCAATACACTTTTCCCATTTCAGCGGTAGCTTGTCCAGCCCGGAACTGTAAAAGCAAGGAAATCTAGAGTCAATAAAATCTTGGAAATGTTTTGCCTATCTAAAAGTTATCCAAATTCTGGAAGAAGTGGGGGCAAGATCAGGTGAGTATGGTGGAAGATGGAGAACTTCCAACTCCAGCTCCTGTAGTTTTGCCAATGTCATTTCTGCTATGTGTGGACTGGCGTTGTCTTGCAATAAAATACGAGTGGATCTGTTGAGTAATCTAGATTGTTGTTTTGTATGTTTCTGCGTCATTTGGTCCCGTTAGCTGCAGTATACTTCGGCCGCGATTGATGAGCCAGGTTTAATGAAATCATAATGGATTACACATGCGCCAGACAACGAAACACACACCATCACCTTCTTTTGATGAATTTTGCTTTTTGGACTGTGTTTTGGTGTCTCGTGCATGAGTGCGTGCCTATGTACATGTACGGCTCCCCGTTTGTGGCTGCATGTTTGCATTTGTATCAAAAGTGAGAAAATAAGAGAAAATCCAATATTTTCTTTTCCTTTATTTCCATTATACATTATTTGTGTTTTTTCTAATTGTATAATTTTCTCTCTTTATCATGGGCATTTTATTGTTCTCTACTGCATGTTACTTTCAAATTTATATTGTTCATTGACTGAGTATCTAAGAGATTTAAATACACAAAAACATGAATGTCAACAAAGGCATTGATATATGAAACCTATTAGAAAGTCTGCGCTGTTTTTATTTAATTTACTATACGATATTTTATACTTGTATTTAGTGCGATAGCCTTTTATTTTAATTATTTCTTTAATTTCCCGTTGCATGGAAGCAATTATATTCCTCAACTCTTCAGAATTTACGATTATGTACCTGGCATTAATGATCGTTTGAGTTATTAGTGTTTTGTTGATGGCTTACTGAATCAATACATGTCTCTTCATTGGTCGCCATAAATTTTCTCTCGGATCAAGTACAATTTCTAGGTCAATGTAGAAAATGGATTTTATGGTCTTTTAACCTTTCAATGCAGAATTCACATGTTTTATTTATGTCTTGCTTAAAAACTAGTAAAATTGTGGTATTCATTTTTAGGATTCTTTCTTTTACTTTCTTCAGTCATTGGACTGCCGCCATGCTGGAATACTTCCTTCAAGAGTTTTAGAGGAACGAGTTGACACCATCACGTAACCTTTTAATGTCTGTAACTTATTCTATTGGTATCTTATGCCGAACCGCTTGATTATAGGTATGTTAAGAAGTCAACAGCGATCGTCAAACGGTCACGGGTGTCAAATACATACAGGATGGGCTTCTTTTAGTTTTCGTCTACCTAATTCACTCAAAAAGCTTTACCTGTCCTGGAGTTAAAGAAGATATTCAACCCAGGCACTGAATTCAAGACCACATGATTTGTTAATAAACTTCTAAGATAGCCACATTACATTTCTTTCCATTTTGGCTTCCTTCTCAAAATTTGAAATCTATCTTTCAATACAACGTAAGGCAGCATACTGGCAGAATCGTTAGTACGCCGGACTAAATCCTTAGTGACACTTCGTCCGTCTTTATGTTCTGAGTTGAAATTCTGCCGAGGTTGTTTTGCCTTTCATCTTTTCGTGAACGATTAAAACAAGTAACGATTGAGCTCTAGGGTCGATGTAGTTGGCTGCGCCCCCATCTTCGAAATTGCCGGCCTGGTGCCAAAATGTAAAATTCATATTTCAATACAACGTAAAAGTGCGCATTACACTAACAAAATGTTTGGCATGCAACTCATATTTCAATCCATCGCTTTTTGTATAACTGAAATGTTGACCTCATCACTATTTATGACTTCCTGCCAACTTGTTGCAATCCATCTTCGTTTATTTTCGTCTCCACAGAATCTTTTCCTGATCTGAAGAATATTTAAGTTTGAGATTCATGCATGGTTGACATTCTTGGTATTATTTCATATTATATAGTTTTCCGTTTAATAATAAGTTTATAGATTCATTTCTTAAACTAAACCTAATAACATTTTTTTATTTGTTTTTCTATTCATATCATCTATAGTCTAGTTAGAGTTATTTTAATGGTATATTGTTTAACATGGCCGCTTTTTGTTTCTCTTTTTTTTCTGGTTCATTTTTGCGGTCTTCACTCATCCTTCTAAGAAACATTGACGAAACATTCTACGCCATATTGCTTTGCATACTTTTCAAGTCTTTGACTGTTCGTAAAAAACGTATAATTATTTTTTTCCAAAGTGCACAGATCATCCAGGGTGTGTCGAATATTTTTTTCTAAATAATGATTCATTATGACAAATAACATGTACATGCTTATATACAAAAACCACAACCATTTCTTCAGTAACTGATGTGAAGTAAATGGGTCTTAATAATAAGTGGAACCCAAAGCTTTTGTATATATGCATTAATGCCGATTGGTTGTCGAAAGTGACGTGATTATGCATCGCTGTTCATCTGATACCAAACTGTGCACGATTTTACGTTGACTAGCTATTGCATAGGTAGATAAATATCATTAAATTGTTTTGTTTTTAACTACCTGGAACAATCCTACACAGAGTTTGTTAAATTCAGCCAACATCAAAACTTTATTGTAAATTATTCAGAAATTCAGAATTTTGGTAATTTCATTTTGACTCACTGAAACAAGCACGATAAATCTTTTAAGGGGAAATTTCTTCCTCATGTCGATTCAAAACTTAGATTTCTGAGATGGAATTAGTTGAGAAAAAACATACCGCAGAGATCGCAAATTTTGTTTCTTATCTCATAAAAGTTCAGTGTCTGAATAATTCACACGTCATAACTAAATTTCGACCAGCTTATGTTTTCCTCTCTCTCTCTCTCTCTCTCTCTCTCTCTCTCTCTCTCTCTTCTATACGAATGTGAATTTTTGATCAACACATACAAATACAACTTGTTAAATTATAGGCTTTGCAGCTTCCATATCCCAGAAAACTTTGAACACATTTTTTACTGATAAGACAGTATTAATGTGACATATGATATGCTATGCTTGGCGTTTTCAATTATCGATATTTAGCATGTGACGAATTTCTGCGCTGTTCCTATTTACTCAGTTTCACCCACAATTCTTGAATCGACATGATGCTTCAGTAGAATACACGTCGCTAAAGAGGCCAGATAGTGGGATCGAATCTGTTTAAGTTCAAATTGCTCTACAAACATTCGCTAAATGTTACGTTTATGCATCTGTTTTGCAAGATTCCTGATGTGAAATCATGTGTTGAAACAGATATTGTTATATTTCGGGATAGTCATTTATTTAGTTATTATATATTTATTTATTGTAAATAATCACACTCATTGTATATGCGTTCTTCACTTCAGACATTATTGTTCTTATTTTATGTCTTTTGTCTGGTAATCATCCGTCACGCAGTCTGTGACCTCTTCAGTGACTGTACATCCCACGCGTCACCCCCTATTCTATCTATTCTTGCATTTGTATTATTAATAATCCATTCTTGCATTAAAAAAAAATAAAAGCATATGTTACATGAAGTTTTTCTACAAAATTCACACGCACTAAATAGCAGATTTATCTTTTTTCTTTGCATTCTATAAGTAATACGCATATTTGTGATTTTTGAAACTATTTAAATTTATCAGATTTTCTCAATAATCACAATAAGCCATCTGAGGTTTGATCCGTAATGCTATTATTCTCATTTCAACACCTGTTGCAATGTGTCTGCGAATTTTGCCAAAGTTTACGTTAATCTTTCGTATTGTTTCCTCGTCTCACGAACCACAATCCTACCCTACTCCATACCCGTTCGCCTTGTTGTTTGAATGTTTACAGAAATATTTTAAATATTTGTGATAGAGACATGAAACAATTACAATAATAGCATGGCCTGTTGCGTATCTTTATTTTACATCGTGATTATCGGATATGCTACAATTATGTGTTAATAAAGATTTCCTCACGAAATACAAGTGCTCTTGGCACCCATATTTGATATTCATATAAGATTAGTTTTATAGTTGTCTCCTCTAGTGTAAACAAAATGTCAGTTCGAAAGCAAATGGATTAGATAACAATTAAATACCATAGGACGATGAGTGCGAAAATACGAATATAGAAACATAAAGTCAACCTAACGTAAACAGTGCACGCAAATGACCAGACTTATGAGCATATGTATACATACATACGTACATATATATATATATATATATATATATATATATATATATATATATATATATATATATATAATGTATATATATCATGACGCATGCATTCTTCTATGCGGGCGCACCCCCCCCCCAAATATATATATATATATATATATATATATATACATATACACATATATATATATGCATATATGGATACAGGACGCCACCGACAGTAAACAATATGAAATACGAAAACAAATGAGTTCAATGCGCAGACAACAAGGGACACAACTGGAAAACAAGACAAGAAACACAAAGAATGACACTTCATCAGTTGTCGGCTTTCTATCTACTCGTCATTTATTAGCCTACCAATGTATACAGTGCGTTTCTCTGCACTAGGTTTCAGGAAGACACTCGGCAAGAAAAAGAAACAGAATTGAAAGATGATGATGGTGACGATGATGATGATGATGATGATTATGATGATGTTGCAGTACCAGGCAGTGGCTCTCATAGCTTCTTATCTTAAGTGACTGGAAGTGTTATCATGTGCAACGGAACTCTGCAGAATGTGTGGAAGAAGATCGAAAGCATGACTCATATTGTTAGTGCTTGTGAAAGTCTTGCACAGAAAGAGTACAAGCGTAGATACGACAAGGTAGCCCAAACCCTCCACTAGCTAAAATGCCGTAAGTATGTATACCAACATACACCGGAAAAGGTAATGGACAAAAAGAGCAAGGCAAAAATCCTCTAGGACTTTGACTTCCAGACAGACAAGATATAAGAGAACCGAAAGCTGGATATGGTAACCTTTAAGGGGGGCAAACAAGAGTGCTTAATAATTGATGTGGCAGTGCCAGGAGATCAACATATCATCATGAAAGAAAGAGGAAAGGTTGATAAATATGGAGATCTGAGAATTGAGATCGCTAAGATGTGGCAGCTACGAGAGTCAAACATAAAGGTGATCCCTATTTTCATCGGATCATTGGGTTCAATACCACCCAAGCTGAAAAAAACATCCGAAAACTCTAGAAAAACCATACATTCTAGGTGTATTGCAAAAGTCGGCATTAGTTGGAACTGCAGGCATATTACGTAAAAATACTGTTTGTCTGATTTCCTTGTTGCGACTTGACAAACTACAAATCCCCGGTATATACAATATCTTCAATAAACAACCTCACGATATTGTATATTGTGCGACGTCTATAACAACAACAATAACAACAACAACAACAACAACAACAACAACAACAACAACAACAACAACAACAACAACAACAACAACAATAATAATAATAATAAACAACCATTTAATAATAACTAATGAATAGAACTATGGGTCATACTTTTGGCAATATGAATCACCTCACAAACAGCAACACATGTATGTGTGTACACATACATACGCACACATACTTACATGTATGTATGTATGTTTATATGTATGTATGTTTGTATGTATGTATGTATGTATGTATGTATGTATGTAGGTAGGTAGGTAGGTAGGTATATTTGTGTCTGTCATAAAACTACCACTTATCAATTTCATTACAAACAACGCAGGGTTCCACACTTCGACCTCTCTGAGCCTTGTCATTAACGCAACCAACAAAATGGCTACATTACAAAAACAAAATTAGGTCACGTCATTACAACCACGCTGAGCTCAGCAACATGTGTACTGCATCAGTCTCTGTAATTGTAACCGCTAGATGTCTCATTACACGTATATCTAACATTTCATTACGAGTGAGGCTGCAGGGTTTATTTAAGCCACAGATGAACTGTGTTATTACAGCCAACAAATGTATGCGATGCTAAAACAACCAGCGTGGTATTTAGAGCAATGAACTCTTCGCTATATCATTAATACCACCGCTGAGTTCGCTCTTATAATATGTGAAACTATAATTATAAACTCTACTCAGGTGTTTCCTTCCAAAGAGAATCAGTTCACTACAGCCTCCGTTTAAAAGTTCACTACAGCCACCATTTAAAAGTTTCAATACAATCAACCAAGAGCTGAGTCGTGCCATTACATCGAACTGTGAGTTGGAAATTAAAGTACTTTGTGTGTGCTGTTTTATTACAACAAATGGGCACATTTCGCTATTTTTATTATCCTTAGTTTTTAAGTTGTTAAAAGTTTTTAAGATACATCGGTATTTATTTCTTTCGAACTTTACTATAAATGTTTCGAATATCATTGTATTTATATGTGTGTGTATATATAAATGTATGTGTATATATATATATGTATATATATATGTATATATATATATATATATATATATATATATATATACATGAATATATGTATATATGTACACATATATATATATATGCGCGTAATGCATGCATACACACTTACGTGAATGCATACACCCACGCACACACACACACGAACACACACACACACACACACACACACACACATATATATATACCTATATAAAATGCAGAATGAAATATTATCCATTATATAAACAGTGTACGGTAATAGTTCTAGTGGTCCATTACTTTATATTTATGTTTGTGCATATGCTTTTCTATGTATATGCATAAATAGGTCTATATATACATGTGTGTGTATCTGCGCGCGCGTATGTGTAAACATTTGTACAGAAGTATATATGAATTATATGCTATACATGTATGTATATATATATATATATATATGTGTGTGTGTGTGTGTGTGTGTGTGTGTGTATGTATATGTATGAATGTGTGCATGCACATATGCATGTATTTAGATGTGTATATGCATGTATATGCGTATATGTATGTATTTATATTTGTGTACATAGATATATATGTATATACATAGACAAATATGGTTATAGACATGTATGTATGTATCTATGTATGTGTTTATCTTAATGTGTGTCGATGGGTGTGAGTCTATATCAGAGTGTCATGTATACAAACAGTGATGAGAAAGTTGATTTTAAATGTTCCTCTTAATTTCTTTTCATATTTGCAAACTTGAATCATTTCAATATTTGGCCGTAGTTTCAAAACTGACAAAATATTTAACGTACTTGGAGATTTTAAATCCGACATATTCAGATGCTAATGTCACAACGCATTAAAATCACTGTCATCTTGTTTCATTAAACATTCTCAAGAAATATACTTCGATTCAACACTAATGCTAGTTTTATTTCTTTTTTCATTTAAAATTTCACTCTAATCATTTATTGATATAAGACGTTATACGTAAATATTGAAGTTGTGTAATATGTTTTGCCTTCAATAGTAGTTATGTCTACTTTATGGAGAAATCTATTTCGTTGTAAATAGAATGCAGCTACTTTCCCATTATTGCAGTGATTTAAACGAACAAGGGTACCGACACGTAACCGTTAGACCTACTAGATATAACAGCCAAACTTCACTCAAATTGCAATATATTAGGTGTGGCAGTGCGCTAAGAAGCTTGCTTTCTAACAACTTGCTTCAGGGTTCAGTCTCGGTGCATAGAACGTTCAGCAGGTGTCTTCTACTATAGCTTCGGGCCGACCAAAGTCTAGTGAGGTTGGTAGACGGAAACTGAAAGAGTGTCGTATATATATATATATATATATATATATATATATATATATATATATATATATATATACATGTGTGTGTGTGTGTGTGTGTCTGTGTGTGTGTGTGTGTTAGTGTGTGTTTGTGTGTGTGTGTGTGCATGTGCGCATGCGTGCGTGTGTGAATATCTATGCGTGTGTGTCTGTGTTTGTCCCTCCACCACCGCTTCGCAATCGCTGGGTTTTTTTTTTGTGTTTACGTCCCTGAAAATTAGCGGTGCCCTTCAGCGCGATACCCCAGCATGGTTGTAGTCTAATGGCTGAAATATGTCAATGAGAAAAGAAAAAAGATAATTGACGAATAATTCAGTTGCTAATGTACCGAATGGCGATATTGTCACTTCTGGAGACATTTCTATCATACATTTTCTCGGTCTTGTAGCGTTTTTTTTACTTCAGTTTAAACTCCGCGAGTGAAACAAACTTTATCTTTGCTATGGAGACCTGTAAGGTAATAAAATCGTGATGTTTTACTAGGTTGATGGATGAAAGAATCAGTAGCACGCTGGAAAAACAACATTATGCTATGATTTTGTACGACCTTTTTAGTATTGATTTCAAATATCTCACAATATACACTTTGTAGTTTTTCCATCAGTGATGGACGATATACTTAGCGGGTAAATGATACTGTTATAGTCATTTACATTGACTATATCATAGATGGCCGTACATCGTGTCGCACTTAATCCAAGGCCTGAAATCAGTATAATGTTATAATAGATAAATGATGCACAACCTTTCGGCTTCTATTTCGTTACGTTTTCAGTTCAACATCTGCCTTGGTCAGTTCGCATTCGACATTATTTAATCAATAAAATAAATATAAGTAAGAAAATGGGGTTTTGATCTTCATAGCGATATAAAAATCATTACTTATAAAGTTTATCGTTTATTTGTGCTGTTACTGTAATATGATATTGGTGAATAATACGACGAGCTGCTAGTATTATTTGCATGACGGGCAAAATGCTGAGTGAAATTTTGCTAAAATTACTGCCTAACTCCACCAAATCCCATTCTGCTAACCCAACCTCTGAAAGACAAACACAACGTCGTCCTACGTAAAATTTACCTGATAAAAGAAACTTGAAGTGGTTTTAGAAGGAAAATATTTAATCATGGAAATGTTCTGTTAGTTCTGTCCCGGGGCCAAGCAGCAACGACAACAACCGACCGTAATAAGATGATAAGAACCTTTGTCAAATATATGTAGTAGTTGAAGCAAACAACGCATCTGTTATGAAAATCTGAAAATGTAAGAAAGATGTTATTTCTACGTCTTTTCTTGAAATATGGTTAGATATAAATACAACAGCTCGAAATAGTTGAATTATCCTTAACATTTATTCAGAGTTCACTCCGGCTTTTGATCGAATAACTATTATCATACCAACAAGAAAAAAATAGTGTGAAATAACTTTCCCTGTATAATATATAGGAAATTATTTGAATATCAGAAAGATCCATTGATAGTATTGTAATTACAACCACAGGGTAATTTTAGCTGCGTAGAACAAAAACTATTTTAACTTAACATATTTTAAGACTTTGTTGTTTGTATCACAATATATTTAAATCATTAGAGTATGAAGTTTTGAAGAGATAATTGGCTGTTATTTCTAGTAGCTCAAGGAACCGTCTAGAAGCCTCTTTTGCTGTTTTACATTTTTATTACGTTCATCGCTTTTGCGCTGTGGTTGTTTCCTTTCTTTAGAAACACTTCACATATAACGTTAATTTGCAATAAACTAATATTTCATTAACCTTTAGACATCAATAATCGAGATACTGCGCCGTACCGCAATATAGGATTCCATTATACAAAAAGCCTATTAGATAGCATTGAAGCGAGGGTGAAAATAGCATAACGATATATAACCGATCAAATTTACTTAACATAACTTCCTTCAATAAACATTGATTTCTGGCCACGCTGAATATATATTATAGTTCAAATCAATTTTAAAACAATGACTAGCACCCATAATCTATTTTAGACGTTTGAAGAATGAGGTTGTTTACAGCACTTTCCTTATTTGGCAAAACTCCAATCATATTCTCGGAGGCTGCTTACCGCATATGGTTCCTATTTAAAGAGAATACGCCACTTTGGAGTATAGAAACGAGTAATCTATATTCAAACAAACAAACAAACATATATATATATGTGTGTGTGTGTGTGTGTGTGTGTGTGTGTGTGTGTGTGTGTGTGTGTGTGTGTGTGATATAACCTAACGTAAAATATATCAAGCAGCAGGCAAGCTATTCATATGTTGACATAACGTTTATCCTATTTATTGTGTGTGTGTATGTGTGTATGTGTGTGTGTCTGTGTGTCTGTGTGTCTGTGTGTTGTGTTGGGTTCAGTTGTTTACGATTACGTGAACTTATTTCGAGTGAAAGATCGATATGGTATCATTCAGATGCCAAGTTAAATATCCACCAGATAAAAGAGAATGGTTTGTGATAAATTTAAAGCAAGAAGAAAAACCGTTCCATACAATCTACTAGAAAATTTATATCGGAACCAAATCTCAAACCCAGTGGGATCGGATGTATTTGAGAATCTTGGATCGATTTCCGGTTGTCTTCTCCAATCTCAAAACTGTTTTATCTCAGCTCTGCAAGGAAATTAATATATGTCGTTGCCTGGGTGTAAGAATCGACATCAGTTCATGAATGATACTATACTAAAAAAAAAAATGTTTCTGACACCTAATATTGCTTAATGAAACTGAATCTCAATAAAAAAACAAACAAACAAAAATTATTGTTTAAAATATGGCGAAATATGGAGATATACTGTAGAATTTATAAATATATTATTCTGCATGTATGATATTTTTTGACTCTGAAAAAGCTTTCAACAATATTTTTTTACGATGGTTTAATTGGAAAAACAAGAGTAGTACACGTCATTTACGCTGGTCTCTCCTAAAGGTAGTTTGCGCTCACCGCTATCAGCATGAAATTATTACTTACTTAAAGCAAAGTCACTGAACCCATAAAGAATAAATGATATAGCCATGGAGAGAGAATAATTATAGAGATAAAATACACTCTAAATACATCTTTCGACGAAATGATTTGTAAACTCCAAATATCTTGTAAACTCCAAATATCTACCGCTAAATATTTACAAGCAGCGGTGCTTATTCAAATCCTTTGAATTAAAGCCAGTTATTTGTTCTGTTACGCTACATACGATTTATTGACATTACGAGTGGCTGGGATAGAAATCCACGAGGACCAGAAAAAAATCCTGTCCTAACAGAAGTCCTAAGAGTTAAAGAGAATAGCTGATGTCGCTGCCTTCCACGTAACGTGCGCCAAAGGATAGTTTCCTGAACACCAGGAAACCATATTGAATTTTTTTTTCTGAGACTATATATGTAAAACCTAATAAAAGTGTTGAGTTCTACATGAAGGAAAGTTCATACATATATGTGTGGGTGTGGGTGTAAGAGGAGAGGGTATCTGTGAGCGTGCGTGTGGTATGTGTGTGTGTGAGTGTCTGCTGCGTGTGTTTATGTATTTCTTGGAATTGCTAAGTCTTCATTCGGTGGGAAAGAAAGTACATTATGCATTGTAACTGCCAAAAGGAATTTTGATTCTTCCTACCGAGTTATGATCTATTTACTCACACACGCAAACTATACATACATGTAAAGACATATGCACGCTTCCTCGCACGCGCTTACACACATACACACAGAGGCGCGCACATAGACACGCACTCACATATATAGTCTCGTAGCTAACACAAGACATGTATATATATATATATATATATATATATATATATATATATATATATATATATATATATATATATATATATATATATATATATATATATATATATACAGATATACATATATACATACATATATATATATATATATATATATATATATATATATATATATATATATATATATATATATATTTATTTATTTATATATATATACATATATGTGCGTGTGTGTGTGTGTGTATATATATATGTATGCATTTTTGTTTGTATGCGTCTGTGTGTGTGTGTAAATATAGTAGGTTTGTGTATGTGTATGTAAATTTGCATATAAATACATAACCGTGGGTAAGGAAAAGCGCAAGTAGTTTTGCACATATTTATGATGATATCTGTGTGTCCATCTACTGGATATCATTATGAATATTTTATAGCTTTACTATATGGAACTTCAATTACTTAAGATTAGAGATTAAGAAATAGTAAAGTAAAATAGACTACGTTCGTTATTGCCTAAAGGAACCTCTTCGTTTTATTTAACCAAATCACGAGTAATCAAAATTATGAAGCACATATTGACCTCCACTTAACAACGAAAACATCTCAAATGGTCAGCCTGAGTTTTAAAAATTATGTTCAAGATTTCACGAAATGTCACAATGGAGTCTTTATAAAATGAATATCGATTGAATTATATAATCTTAGATACATTCTATCCGAAAGAGACATACAATATTTACATCCTGTACTTTTAGATACATCATTAGAGGGATGTATCGTCTTTGATTTAATATTGTTCTAAAAATAAGGCAGCGAGCTGGCAGAAACGTTAGCACACCGGGCGAATTGCTTAGCTGTATTTCGTCTGTCTTTACGTTCTGAGTTCACATTCCGCCGAGGTCGACTTTGCCTTTCGTCCTTTCGGGGTCGATAACTTAAGTCTCAGTTGCGTACTGGTTCGATCTAATCGACTGGCTCCTTCCCCCAAAATTCTGAACATTGCATATATTTATGCATGCATATATATACATGCATGCATGCATACAAACATACATACGTACATAAAAACACATGCATACACACAAATATACATATATACATACATACATACATGCATACATCCATATGTACATACATACAAACTGCACTTCATGCAATTTTATATAAAATGCAAATCTCATAAAATTTAATTATGTTGAAAATATAAAGGACTTTATAAATCATTTATTTTTATATGGATATATATGTATGTATGTTTGTATCGTTAGATAGATAGATTGGTAGATAGATAGATAGATAGATAGATAGATATATAGATAGATTGCATTTGTGTGTATATATATATATATATATATATATATATATATATATATACATATATGAGAGATATTCGCAACATTTTATGCGCATGCGTGCATAAGAGTACACAAAGTATGATAAACAGGAAATGCATATTCAATTTAGCAGCTCAGACATCTCGCTCATAACGTCTGCTTACAAAGTAAACTAAAAAGTACATTAAAATTTGATTAAATTCACCATTTCACAGATTTCAGCAACTTCAAAATATCATATAATATTAGTAAATAGGAATCTTATTACATTCGCTGAATAGGACACATACACACACACACACAGATATATATATATATATATATATATATATATATATATATATATATATATATATACATATATATATATATATAGTGCCATATGCATGTTTGTGTATACAACTTACGCACAGGCAAACGTATATATTATACAGTTTTTATTTATACGTAAATGAGTTTGTGTGTAAATATTTATATAATTGCTGTATCAATGAACACAGAAACACACACACTCACACATATATGTGTAGGTGTAGATGTGTGTGTGTATATACATATATATATATGTTCATATATATAGGATTGTTTCTATGTATATATATTTACGTACATACATATATATACGCATAGATACGTATATATCAAATATGCGTGCGTTGTGAGTGTGCCTGTTTGTGCTTGAGAGTGTGTGTTTGTGCCTGTGTAGAGATATGTCACATACACGAAATGCTTCTTTGCATTGATTTTCTTTTCGTTTAATTAAGTTTCAATATTTTCCTTCTATTTCCAACCTACGGAAATAAGAAAAAATAACTGTCAAAATGAGGTCCCCATGGAAATGACGCATATCTACATTATTATTCATGTTAATGTTCCTGTATGCAAGCACCATTATAAATATCTTTCACTTCTCTTTCGAATTCTGGTTAAAATTCTCTCAGATTTATATGATGTAATTTTAATGATTGTCAAGTTACGTATAAATGTATTTATTTATTAATATATTTAAGCAGAACGATACATAAATTGCATTATCTACAGTCTCAAAGAAGAAAAATCATTTACATAGAGGTCTTAAGCGACCAGAAACTTTTGTTTCTCATCTTCCTAATCTTCAATTCAATAAAGCCCGAGCAGGTTTAATTTTAGGCACTGCAAAGCGGTGATATTTGACTGTTTTATTTTGCAAAGCAAACAAATGTTAAAGAATTTCCTTCTCTGCGCAAGAAGTTCAATTTTTTATTTATTTCTCAGATATACTTTATGTGTATAGAGAGCTGTTCGAATTCGTAGAAACACATACATTGGATTTATTGCAGTTTTGATAACATTTATCATTATTGTCATAACTACTACTACTCCTGCTCCCGCCACTACTACTACTATTACTACTGACACAAAAATCACAATTCTCAAAAATACTTACATTATTAACATTATTTACATTTGACGGATATTTGTCCTCATCTCCTTTGTTGTTAACACAACGTTTCGGCTGATATACCCTCCAGCCTTCATCAGGTGTCTTGGGGAAATTTCGAACCTGGGAGGCATATAGAGAAATTCCATCAAAAACTAGCTTATCTTTCAAACCATCTAACTTTCCTGTGTAGATGTAGAGACAAAGATGAGAACACAGGTTCGAAATTTCCCCAAGACACCTGAGGAAAACTTGAGGGTATATCAGCCGAAACGTTGTTAACAACAAACAAGATGAGGACAAATATCCGTCAAATGTAAATAATGTAAATAATGTACATAATGTAAATAATTTCTCATCTCTTAAATATAGAACTCTAAAATACTTCTTAGTATTCTTGCAGAATACAGGAAGGCAATTCTACAAGTCGACAATACGATCGTTAATTCCAATGTTTCCGTCTTTTAGGTAGCAGTTTGGATGTTGTGTCGGCTGCAAGAATGACCACAGGTGTAATTGTTTTCCCACTCTGCAACAATTTCTTCAACTCTCCGGCTTCCACACTTGGAACAGTGAGCAAAAATCTCGAAAATTACGCGGAACAAATAGAGATGCAATATTTGCTCACTGTTCCAAGTGTGGAAGCCGGAGAGCTGAAGAAATTGTTGCAGAGTGGGAAAACAATTACACCTCTGGTCATTCTTGCGGCAGACACAACATCCAAACTGCTAGCTAAAAGACTGAAACAATGGAATTAACGATCGTATTGTCCACTTGCAGAATTGCCTTCCAGTATTCTGCAAGAATACTAAGAAGAAATTATAATGATAATAATAATAATAACAATGATAATAATAATAATAATAATAACAATAATAATAATAATAATAATAATAATAATAATAATAATAATAATAATAATAATAATAATAATAATTGAGGAGAACTGATAGAAATATTAGCGAATCGGAAAAACTGCTTGAATGAAAATATCACTAAAGAAATCAGGGAACTGGACCCTGAAATTCTTACAGCTGTCAAGGAACATAATTTGGTAAGGGTACAGATGCGTGAAGCTGAAAATGGAGGCCGTTTAAATGATATCATTTTTCATACAGAATACAGAGGTGTGATGAGAAGAGGACTAATGCAAATTAATCTCAATTATCCCCTCTATCTTGAATTAAAATTTTATACACCTATTTGTAAAGATAGGGGCGCTATTAAAAATTAAAACTCCTCAGTGACTTTAGTCACGATATATGGATTTACGTAATCCGGTGGTACTCATAAATATCTATTTAGAGTATCATTCTACAGACATATTGTATATATAGTACGACACAAGAGAAAACAAGGAGTATATAAAGTTATAAATTATGTATATTTACACATCCTCATATATATGTATATACAGGATATATACGCATACATCTCTCTCTCTCTCTCTCTCTCTCTCTCTCTCTCTCTATATATATATATATATATATATATATATATATATATATATGCACATATAAGTATGTGTAATTGTGTGTGGGTGTTTATTTGTGCATATACAATTATAAATTTAACTGTATATATTTAGTGGATATTTTTGCCTTTTGGTTGTAAAATTACGAACAAAGTATCCTAATTATTTATGTGTGTGTGTGTGTGGGTATGTCTGTGTGTTTATATTTTATGTATTAAAACTTATTTCTACAGGGGTTAAAGCCAGTTAATTATAATTATATTAGTTTATCTCACTTCAATTTCCGAGAACCTGACAATAGACAATAACCTATTGAATACATTAATATAGAATTGGTTATGTCTATATGGCATTTAAACTTCGCAGAACTTTATAATTTAGATTACTGGAGAGTAGTATTATTCCGCGATAACTGTCAGCTTTCCCTGTCACAAATGGCATCAAGCGGTTAAATAGTTTGTTCTACTGCATATCAAATAGGATATATAAATGCCAATGAAAGAAAGAATACAAGAATGTATCTGTTCCCCTGAAGAGTATTACATGCTTTTGTTGCTGTTTTTTTTGTTGTTGTTGCTGTTGTTTTATTTTTCATATTGGCTCAGCTTGCACAAACATTTGATCAAAGTAATCTTAATGAGGGCAAAATCGGCTACTGTTTCCATGAGTTATGTACCTCTGACTTCATAATCCAATGAAATTTGATCTGATGGCCCTTTCCTTAATTTTCTGGGGTTCATCTGAGGTTACTCTTGATCTTGAATTACTATAATGAAAGCCCTTCCATTCCTTATCACCATCGTAGTTCATCCAAGACAAAATTTTTCAACCAAACCTTGTTATCGTTGGCATGATGAAATATTTAAGGGGCATTTAGCTACTATATTTGATAGGTCGAGCGTGGACACAGAAACAGAGTGGTGTATATTTATTTTGCTCTCGGTTACATTATTTGGTGCTACAGATTAAGAGAATATTTCAGCTATTATTTGACTGTATTTCTTTTTTGCTATTCAATCAGAAGCATAGTATAAGAGAAAATGAGAGGACAGCAACTGCATGGAGATGGTTAGAAAGATGATAACAGTATTTGAAACACATCCAACTTGTAGCACACCTTGTCAAGCTAACGATTTCGGTAAGTGCTAAAATGATTGAAGATTGGTCACCTACGTATACTGTAGCAAAATAACTAGGTCGTGCTGTTGACTGAACCACCAGAACAATCATCATCGCAACCTGTGCAACATCTAATTATTTAATTATACTTAATTACATTGAATCTTAGCCATCAGGCTAATGTGGCCATAAATATACCGCCTGAACAAAAGAGATGGTTTATGTATGACTATTATAAGAGATACGGCATACCTAGAAACAAACTTATTGGTTATCTATAAACATGAATATCAATATTCGAATTTTTAACGTCCATTCAAATGCTAAACTTCCCGATATCTGAGGATCTCTCCTAATAAAAGTAAAGCTTCATTATTGTTATGACTACACAACAAAGATTAGCCAGCTTCTTCAAGTTGGAAATTACTGAAGACCATAAAAAAATTATGCCTCTCAAAATTTCAAAGTGGTGGATCAGTAGAGTCATAAAATTTTCAGACAGAATAATTTGTAACTTGTTTCAATTCCTTGCGATTTGATTTCAAATACCGCCGGGGTCAAATTTGCATTTTAAGGGAAAAGTTGGCGAGCTAACAGAATCGTTAGCAGGTCGGACAAAATGCTTCGTTTTAGGTTCAGTTTCCTCTGAGGTAGTTTTGTCTGTTATCCTTTCGGGGTCGATAAAAAAATTACTAATCGAGCATTGGGGTCGATATCAAGCTTTGTGCTTATAGTGGAAAGAATTTTAATGATGTTGAGATGGCAGCATCTTTACTTTGGCCGACAAAAAGATTAGTCTCATGTGTTTTGGCTCTTACATTCTGAGTTTAAATCCCACCTCGAGCTGGATAAAATATAGTATCAGTTAGGAGTAGGGGTCCACTTGGTTCCTCCCTTTAAAATTAGAGACTTTGAGTGGCTGTGTGGTAAGTAGCTTGCTTATTAACCACATGGTTGCGGCTTCAGTTTATTTCGGGTCTTTACGTCGTGAGTTCAAATTCAGTAGATGTTGCTTTCCATCCTTTTTGGGTCGAGAAAACAAGTACCATTTGATTCCTGACGTCAATGCAATCGCCTCAGACTCCACCTCTATAATTGTTTGCTTCGTGCCAAATTTTGAATCAATTGTTGCTTTTATTGTTGTATATCGATCGAATATTAACTAATCGGTAGGGATGCTAACGAAATCAACGTCACTGGTGGACTAGGGCCTTCAAAAGCCTTGAGCACTGTCACTTCCTCGAAACGAAACTAACTGAAATGATAAAAAGGAATTACTGGCGCTACTTAGCTTCTGCTAAATTGTAATTTGAATTATAAATATACCGCACATATGACACTCATTTCCCAGTAGCTGTTAACTGCTCGTAATTGATCACGACCTATAGAAAGTATTTATCTTTATTCACAATTATGTTATAATCGAAGTAGACTTCTCTGTTCAGATTACCATTTCAATGTAAATTCCGTATCAAAAACGAAATAAAACATATCACCGAGATATATATATATGCATCTAATGACAAACGGTAGCATTTCTTCAGATATAAACCTATACGCTGTTTCCATACTCCTGGCAATAACACTTGCACATCCATTATACGTTGATGTTAAACGACAACAAGATATTACAGCTTCATTGTTGTGCATAACGATACTTTTTTCGTCTTTCCCTAAACAAGAAAGCAAAAGCATTCACCGTTATTAAGAAAAATATTGACAGATTTCTATATTCACGGAATCCTGGTGAAATGCGTATTCATACAATTATACAATCACACATCCACGCACACACACTATATATATATGAATTACGTATCATGTATCTATGTATGTACATATTTATGTAATGTATGCGTCGATATCCTATTCAGCAGATTTTACACAATCAGGGTGTCCTTCGAGTCTCTCACAAGTAAATGGATAAAACATTTGGCAAAGCCAAACCCGTACATACATAACTGGTTATAAAATATATTCCAGCATATGATTTCAAAAACTTACTGTAAAGAAAATGCTTTTAACACTAGACACTTCTATCTGCATTACTCAATGGGACATATATACATATATATATATATATATATATATATATATATATATATATATATATATAACAGATATATGTTACAAAAAGAAAATAGAAACAACACATGGAAATGTAAGGGGAAGTAGGGAGAAAAATAAGCGAAAATGCACATTGCAAATCAAAAAGAGTAAAGGCTTTTTATGAAAAGCAACGATATACAATTAGATGAACTGAGGTAGGAATAAAAGTAATAAAAGTCATTATTGTGAATTGTTAAAGAGATCCAAAAGCATACCGGTTTCGTAAAATTAGTGATCACTGCTTTGAATGCACACCGATTACCGAACGGTGTCGAGTCTACTAGTCCCCGAGTAAAAAGATTCTGTATAAGGGAGGTAAGTAGTTCTGGATTTGGTGCAATTAGGGTAGATATAGATCTGTAATGTGAATGGTGTATGGGATGTATGGGTGGTATTAATTAAAGGTTAGCAGTGTTCTGTATTAAGTTGTGTTCATATTGAGTTGTGGAAGATATTTATTGATAAAAGTTGCCTCCTTATTCATTCTTTGTTGTACTGAGGTGTTCTGTGAACGACATGTTCATATTACTTGGCCTATTTGGGAATAGGTTTGGAAAGGGATTGCTAAAGACAACTACAAAATCAATGACCTGCATGTACTACCAACCGGTACTAACGTTTTGATATAAACCCTACAGACACAAAATTGAGATTCCTGCGATGCTGTGGAACGACAAAAGCGTAAATTACGTATTCACTCAATACTTTCATCTGCTTTTACATAGATTCTGCGTTTGCTCTATGACTGAACCTTATTAATATTTGTTTCTATCAATTTTTGATTCTGAAGGCCTCTTCCTGAGTAGTTATGGTCAGTAATCCAGTTACTCATTTCAGGCTTCTGTCTGAAATTTAATGCAGTTCAAGTATCCTCAGTTTGTTGCGTGGGTTGGCAATGTGGTAGCTTCTCTTTCCAGCTGGTAGTTCTTTCTACTCCCGATTTCGCATACTGTTTTAGTGACTTCTTCTTCTTCTTCTTCTTCTTCTTCTTCTTCTTCTTCTTCTTCTTCTTCTTCTTCTTCTTCTTCTTCTTCTTCTTCTTCTCCTTCTCCTTCTTCTTCTTCTTCTTCTTATTATTATTATTATTGTTATTATTATTAAGGCGGCAAGCTGATATAACCGTTAGCACACCGAGTAAAAAGCTGAGCGGCATTTCATTCGCCTCTACGTTCTGTGGATAAATTCCGCCGCGTTCGATTTTGCCTCTCATCCTATCGGGGTCGATAAAATAGTACAAGTTGGACACTGAGATCCATATGATCGACACTAACCTCCCCGCCACACCCAAAATTGCCAAAATTTTAAACCGTTGTTGTTTTTATTATTATTATTATTATTATTATTTTATGAAGAAGAAGAAGAAGAAGAAGAAGAAGAATGATAAACCAATTAGCTTCAAATATGCTTAATTGTTAATACTTAATAGAATTAAATTAGATTTGTTTATATTTTCCTCTTCTTTTTGTTTTTGATAAATTTGTTCCATTACTTGGGTGTGTTTTATTATTTCATTTTGTCAATACAATAAAATAGATGAATGGAAAATTGTATTTAACAAGTAAAAATCAACGGAAAATTTCGTGTACGAAAGCATATTAGATTTAGATTCTAAGCTTTGCATGTCAATCATGTAGATATTTTGTGCTTTCAATTAGCTTCATTCCTGCGTCTTCTTCTTATGTCCTTTGTTATACATGTACATCGTGATATGATTAAGGGAAATAGCAAAAATCTACAGCACGAACATCCAGTGTAAATTAAAGAGAAGTCTGTGTTTACCCGTAAGGCATTTTGCAGTTTTGTTTATGTTTCCAATGTTTTCGATGACGTACATGACACATCTTAGACATTTCGCTCTCACTTTCTCCCGTTGTGTATACATATGTGGGTGTGAGTGTGTGTATACACACACATATACATATCTATACATATATACACATACATAAATATAAATATATATATATATGGATGTATTTATATATATATGTATATATATATATATATATATATATATATATATATATATATATATATATATATATATATATATATACATATATATATATATATATATATATATATATATATATATATATATATATATATATATATATACACATATATATGTATGGATGTATTTATATATATATACATATATATGTATATACATACATACATACATAGATATATATATATATATATATATATATATATATATATATATATGTATATATATATATATATATATATATATATATATATATATATGTATGACATGATAGATATGCCTATCTATCTGTTTACCTATTTATCTACATCCAACAACCTCTCTGTCTATCGATTACTCTCTTATTCTTACTTTCCAATATTTTTTACTCATATCTCTGTCTCTACTGCAACACCAAACTTACAGACAAATATTGACAAAGATCTGTCCTTAAGACCGCTTTTCCTCTCTCCTTAATACTCGCTTACTCCTGCTTTCTCTCACTCTCACTCCCCATCTCTCTCTCTCTCTCTCTCTCTCTCTCTCTCTGCCTTTCATTATGTCTGTCACCTTTTCCATCTTATATTATGAATGGTAGCTATACAAATAAGATGTGGCATAATATTTATTATAGATCCGGCTGCAGATTAAGAACATTTCTTTGCGTATGTATATGTATATATATACACATACGCAGATACATTTATATATATATATATATATATATATATATATATATATATATGTATGTATGTATCTAGATTGATGGATAGATAGACGGATAGATACACAGTCAGACAGATTGTTAGTTAGTTAGTTAGATAGATAAATAGATAGATAGATAGATAGATAGATAGAAAGACAGACAGATATAGGTATATATCATAGAATAAGTTATACATACATACTACACCACAAAATACTCCACATTTAGAAATACGCACACATACAGGCATATATATTAGTTTTTATGCAGTTGATTTGATGTGTTTTTTTTTTCCAAGCCGCCAGAAGTTTCTTCAAATATATTAATATATCGTAAACAATAAACATGTTTTCATACACTGAAAAATTCCATAAATATCTTGCATGCAGCATACTATTAAGTTTCATCATCCATTATACAATAAAAATCTGGCTGAATCATTTGAGTGGCTGGAATGTATCTTATGTTTCAAATTCTGAGTTCAAATGACACCGAGGTCAATAATACAATTTGTCCCCTTCCTGAATTCCATTAACCCAAATACCAGATAAGTATGGGTGTTTGAAAATATATACGGTTCCTTTGAAAAATAACTGGTTTCCATCTAAACAGTTTTATATATCTCTTCCTGGCAAATTGGGCAACTGTGTTTTTCTATACCCCCGGGTCAATGCCAGATTAGTGAGGTAATACCGTCGACGGAAACTGGAGGAATCCTATTGCACACATACGTAGGCACACACACACACACACACACACACACACGTGCGCGGCACAGAATTATTTTTGACTTCTACTTCTACTTTTAGGTAATCATGTTGTACCCTCTTGTACACACACACACACACACACACACACACACACACACATATATATATGCACGTAGAAAACATTATGTTATTAAATACTCAGAACTCCGTGTTAAGTCCTGCGTTCATTTGCTGGGCAAAATATTCCAGCTTATTGCCCGCAGTCGACCAATCACTTCAGTTTATTCATATTAAATTTAGTAAGGCAGGGATTGAGAGAAATACTATTATGTATGTGCATGTGCGTTTGTGTGTGTATGTATGCATGTTTGTGTGTCCGTGTGTTTATAAATGTATACAAACACACACTCACACACACATACACACACATATATATGTATATATACTTATATTTGTATATATGCATATATGTATATGTCTGTACATACATGTTCGCATCTATATATGCCTCTATATATACGTACGTTTCTATCCATTTTTCTATCTGCATAGATAGATAGATAGATATATGTACATATAGAATCACATATATGTGTATATGTACATACACATATGTGTGTGTACGTGTGTGTATGTGTGTTTCTGAGCGTGTACGTGTGTTTGTCTGTGTGTATTTGTGTGCGTGTGTTTGTGTCCCTCCTTCCCCCGCTGGACACCAGGTGATATTCGGTTTGCGCTTCCTTAAATTATTGGTTCTGAGAAAAGAGTCCAACACTACCATTACTAGATTTCTGCTAGTTTGTTTTATATTTACTGAAAGTACAATAGTTTTTATCATGTGACTACTTTTGTTTCAAGTGAAATACGTTTGTTATGCCGTGTCCTTATTCTCGATATTAACTCGCTAAGTGCTCCTCATACTAGCTTCTTGAACACTCGAATATTTCCGCCGGAAAGGCAGCTCGAATTTTAATATCATTGTCGTTAGCCATCATAATGTTGCACTCACAATATTAAAGGTGCTTTTTAATCACAATATTCTGTCAAATATTTTACTATGCGATTATTCTCCTTTCATTCAAATCATTTCCCCAACACCTGTTAGCCTCACTTTCTCCCTCACCTCCCTCTCTCTCTCCACCAATCATGTTTGCTCACCAACTTTCAGTTCCCTTCTTTTTCTCTCGCCTTTGGTAACTCGACCTCTTCCGTTTTTCATTTCCCATTCTTTAATATTAATATTCTTTAATATTTAATATGGAGAGTTTTTGAGACTTAAGATTGATATCGCACGCAGATACATAGACGAAAATACATATATAGAAGCATACATACTTCTTGCATATATAGATACACGCATATTCTATGCATGTGTATACCTAAATGACAGATTAATAAAATAGAACCATTAAAACATGAAAATTATATCTTTATCTAAAACACAAAGTTTGTAAATGAAGAAATCTACTTAAACATGTCAACTTCTGTTAGTTTCGCATATATGAATAGCAAGGAGAGGTTTGACAGAGATAACAAATAGCTAGTAACATGAATTACATGCAACTAAAACACTATTATATTTTACAAGTTTGCAATACTAATTTATAATCAAGAATACCTTTTCATGTTACATCTAAAATTCTTTGAGTTCATCCTAGTAGTAAATTGAAATGGAATCTGGTTATGAAAACAAAGTAGATGTCCATAACTTTGTATATAATGGTATCAGTGTCCTTTGCAACAGATGTCTCGCAGTGATATGCAACATACAGTATCGGTTGAAAATATTTTACAGCAAATATCTACATTCAAATTTCAAATCCGTCTAGGAGTAAATAAAGACATATCGGAAATATATTCATTTATATTCAATGCGATAAAATTCTAGCCACATGCCATGTTTTGATAAATTCATAATAATTTTTGAACTTACTCTTTCCATATTGGTATACTTTTCAACGCATATTTAATCTTGCATATATTTGTGCTTCTGTGTGAGTGTGTGTGTATGTGCGAGTGTGGTGTGCGTTTGTGAGTGTATGTGTGCATTTGAGAGAGAGAGACTGTGCGTGTGTGTGTGTGTGTGTGTGTGTGTGTGTGTGTGTTTGACGAGTATATAACAACAGATATTGATCTATCTATCTCGTCGTAGGCACCCCCCAACTTTTCGGTATATGACGCCGAAGAGGAGATAACCGCTTCAAAATTCATTCACCAGAAAGTTCGGTTAGAGTGTGCTTCGAACTGATTTGGTGAGTTTACACCTGTTTGTCTACAGTGATAAATGCTCTCTATGACGAAATAAAATAAATGGCTTCCTTGCGGGTTCGAATATTCCCAAAGCATATTTGAACTGGTAACAAGTTCCTACTTATGAAACATCACAACCTAACGCTTCTAATCGGAACACACACACACACACACACACACACACACACACACACACACACACACACACACACACACACACATACATACACACACATACATACACACACATATATATTATTATATATATATATATATGTACATATATACATGTATATACATATGTATGTGATTCATGTATGTCTGCATATGTGTTTATATATACATGCAAATACATATATAATATTTATATGATAAACATATATCCATATATCTATATATAAACATGTATTTGATATATATATATATATATATATATATATATATATATATATATATATATATATATATATATATATATATATATATATATACGCGCGAACAGTCACGCACACGCATATATATATATATATATATATATATATATATATATATATATATATATATATATATATATATATATATATATGTATGTATGTATATATATGTATATGTATATGTGTATATATGTATATATGCATATATGTATATGTGTGTGTATGTGTGTGTGTATGTATGTATGTGTGCATGCCTGTGCGCTTTTTGGAAATCTACGTTCACATGATGAATATCTAACTTCTCTTTATAAGAAACTTTTATCAAAAGTATAGCATTTATTCAGTATTCAGTGCATATAATACATATTTTAATATTACCTTTGTTTGTAGCAGCATAAATTTATGAAAGTAAGAATAAGTTCACAGGGAATTTCTTGAATCATTTTACGGAAAATTGTTAGCGAAGACAACGAGTGTTATATGAATTAAGAGAAAATATTGAATATACATTATTCAGTAGCCCATACGAAGACAAAGCTTTCGCCTTGTCCAGTGTGTAAAATATGGCGTCGTTTTGAAATGTCATTTATGTCTCTGTGTGTGCGTACCACACATATGTATGTACGCATGTATATATATATATATATATATATATATATATATATATATATATATATATATATATATATATATATATACATGCGTACATCATGCATACATGCATGTATGTATGATGGCATACATACATTTGTACATACATACACGCAAACATATATATATGTATATGTGAATATATATGTGTATACACACACACATAAATTGTTTATTTTACGTCTGATCGTTCATAAGAGATTTGAAATTCGAGTTATTTTGATCTTGTTGAATATTTCGTAGGATATTAATGTCCAAGTTGTAAACTCAAGGAACTTATCATCTTGAAAGGCTAACCGAAACAAAGGGAGCATTTGCTACTAATTACAGAGTGTATATAATTTCTAAAGATAACAGAAGTCAAAAGGATATATTTTTATCGCATGTGCAACAATATGTTAATAGATTTCGATTCAAAATATTTAAACAAATTTCAAACTCTACTAAGTACTTTGATAAAGTTATGGACGCACGAAGCCACAAAACTTCAAAGTGGTTATATAATTTCCCGGCAATTCTTTTCATTTGGTTTTGTATTGTTTTTTGGAATTTATTATTTTTTATGATATTAATACATTACCCATATGCAATATAATTACTTTTGTTTGATTTCACTATGAGAATATATAATATTAACAAATAATTTGATGGGAAAATACATAGATAATCACGTAAAGAGAATAATGTTTTTCCAGTAAATAATTCAATTTTCAGCAAATTTGTTCCGGTTCCCTAGGAAAAAAAAAAATGAAACGATATAGATTTTTAGTGAAGAACAAAGGTAATTCGTTCATTTCAAATTCGTTCCACTATCATTTTTGTATTATTCATTTTGTATTTTGGTCCTCTAACTCTTGTGTTCTTTTTAGATACCATTCTGAAACTGTAGCGATAGAATGCGAGAGTATCATCGGCATGTTAGAAGTTTTACCACGGTTGAAGCACACATCAATAACTATTGGTAACCAACACGCAAGTATGAGCTACCAATGCTCTCGGTAATTCTTCAGAACTTTTGCGGATGCTTGCAGTGGTTAATTTCATTCTAGTGAACCCGGTGTGAAGGAACTACAAATAATAATAATAATAATAATAACAACAACAACAACAACAACAACAACAACAACAACAACAACAATAATAATAATAATAATAATAATAATAATAATAATAATAATAATAATCGACAACACCCCTACGCCAAAATTTCAGGCATTGTGCCTATAGGCGAAAGGGCTATTATTATTATTATTATTATTATTATTATTATTATTATTATTATTATTCAGTAGTTTTATTTTTATAACGTGCTTTCACTTCACTACCGAGCGCAGCTCTGTGCGCCTTGGGTATGTGCTGTGGTTTGCTGTGGTGCTCTTATGTTTACTGTATTGAAAGTGTTTTGCGTAGAATGTGTGCAGTACCCAGTAGTGCAATTTTCTGTATGTTATATATATTTGTAAGTCCTGGTGTTTTTGTTATGTATTTGTCTGAATATTTTTTTATTATACCTAAGGCACCTACTATGATAGGAATTGTTTCTGTTTTTAGATTCCACATTCGAGTTATCTCTATTTCCAGGTCTTTGTATTTTGAAAGTTTTTCCATTTCTTTTAGAGAAACGTTGTCATCTGCTGGTATTGAAACATCAATTAGAAGGCATTTTTTTCCTTCATGATCTTTGACAACTATATCTGGTCTATTTGCCTTAACTTCTCTATCTGTGTGTATTGGCATATCCCAGAGTATGGTTGCTTTCTCGTTTTCTGTGACCTTTTCTGGCGTGTGTTTATACCATCTTTTTTCTGTTGCTATTCCATAATGTTGGCATAGCTTCTAGTGTATATAGGTCCCAGCTCTGTCGTGTCTGTGAATATATTCCTTCTTAGCCAGGACTGGGCAGCCAGAGATAATATGATTTATTGTTTCTTGTCGATCTCCACATATTCTACAGTTACTTGTTATATTTCTTTTCATTATGTGTTTTTGGTAATTTCTGGTGGGGAGGCTTTGGTCTTGTGCAGCAATTAAAAATCCTTCAGTCTCTGCTTTGAGTCCTGAGCTTCTCAGCCATTGCTGGGATTTTTCTCTGTCTATTTCTTTCGCATTTAGTTTAGCCCAGTATTTACCATGTAGGGGCTTTTCTTGCCATCGTTTTATCATGGTCCGTTGCTGTTCTAGTTTTAGTTTGGATTTCATTTGTTTTATAGCTTTTGTTGTTTCTTCTTCTTCTTCTTCTTCGTATTTGTTAGGTAGATTGATTTCTTGTTTGTATTTGTCAGCTTCCTTAAATACTGAAAACAGTTTTTTGTTTTGCTCGTGTTTTGTGGCTATTTGTATTAGTTTCCCTTGCTTCTGGAGTAGGTATTTTTGCAGTCCTATGGTGGTTATTTTATAATAGTTTTCTAGCTGTATAAGACACCTGCCACCTTCTGTGCGTTGTATATATAGCCTTTCTATGTCAGATTTTGGGTGGTGCATCCTATATCCTGTCATTATTTTTCTTGTTTTCCTGTCTATTTTACATAGTTCGTTTAGTGTCCAGTTAAGGATGTTGTAGCTGTAGCTTATAACTGGGACAGCTAAAGTGTTGATACCCATTATCTTGTTTTTAGCATTGAGCTCTGTTTTTAGTATTGATCTAACTCGTCTATAGTACTCTTTCTTTATTTTTTCTTTCATTTGTGTATGTTGTATCCTATCTAGTTCATTGACTCCTAAATACTTATATGGTTGGCTTTCGTCTAGTTCTCTTATTTCATTGGCTTTATCTAGTGTTATATTGCTACTTTTAACTAATTTTCCTCTTTTCAGGGTTGCTTTGGCACATTTTTCTAATCCGAATTTCATTTCTATTTCCTTGGTAAAGCCGTGTACTGTCTGTAGTAGTGTTTCTAGCTCTTTGTCGTTTTTTGCATATAATTTTAGGTCATCCATATATAGAAGGTGGCTGACTGTTTTTCCATAGCATTTGTAACCGCATCCAGTTCTATTTAGCAATTCTGTTAGAGGTGTGAGTGCCAGGCAGAACAGGAGTGGAGAGAGCGTGTCTCCCTGGAATATTCCTCTTCTAATGGGGATGGCTTTCGTTTTCACAAGTCCCTCTTTTGTTTGGAGCTGTAGCACTGTCTGCCATTTGTTCATTGAGTGCTCTATGTATTTTATGATAATTGTTTATGGCTAGTGTTTCCAGAATCCACGTGTGGGGAACACTGTCGAAAGCCTTTTGGTAGTCCACCCAGGCCATACTGAGGCCTTTCTTCTTTCTGCGGCTGTCTTCAGTTATGGCTTTATTGATCAATAATTGATCTTTACAGCCGTATGAGCCCTTGCAGCATCCCTTCTGCTCTTCTGGAAACAGGTTGTTATTTTCCAGGTGTTTACTCACTCTCTGCGATATTATTGCAGTAAAGGCTTTGTAGATCGTAGGGAGACAGGTTATAGGTCTATAGTTTTGTGGTTTCTCCGTTTCCGTGGATTTGGGGATTAAGATGGTTTTCCCTTTTGTGAGCCATTCAGGCATTGTTTCTGGATCTGCTATTATGTTGTTAAAGTTTTCTGCCAGCTTTTTATGCATTGCTGGCAGGTGTTTTATATTATTATTATTATTATTATTATTATTATTATTATTATTATTATTATTATTATTATTATTCAGTAGTCTTATTTCTATGAAATATATAGAAATATATAGATTTATACTTGTGTGTGTAAAAATAGATAGGTGTATAGATGTATGTTGATAGATATCTTGCGCACTTAAAAACACACACACACACACACTCTTTCTCTCTCTCTCTCTCTCTGTATATATATATATATATATATATATGGGAGAATATACAAAAAATAACAACAGACGAGGACAGGTGGTGTAAATAACAAAAGTATATATTAGTATGACGCTCGGGAATACGGAAAGTCTTTGACGTTTCGAGCTACGCTCTTCAACAGAAAGAATACGGAGACAAGGAGAAAAACACGGAGAAAAAAATTGAATAGTGTTCAGTCAACGGTCAATCATAATAATGGCCGATCATAACAATGACTGACCGGAAGTTAGAAATTCTTATTTTAGGAGAGCTAAGAAAGGGGGAGATAACAAACGGTGATCGGGAACGAGGGGCTGTGTGTGGGAGGTAGACTGCTGGTGATCTTGACGTATGTAGTGTGAAAATGGGGGAAGGGAGAAAGGGAGAAAGTAGTTGGTCAGTTGTAGTGTGTGCGTGGTGTGATGCGAGGGTATTGGTGTGGTGTGATGTGAGGGTGTTGGGAGGTGGGGAAGGCATGGGTGGAGTGTGGGGTAGAGGTAGGGGTATGAGGGTAGGGTGGGGTATGTGGGTAGGGGTGGGTGGTGGTTGTAAGGAATTGGATGGGGTGGAGTGGGAAGGTAGAGTAGGAGTGTGTTGGGGTGTGGTGGGATGAGCTTATGAGGGGGTGTTGACGAGGAGGGAGAAGGGGAAGGTGGATGTAAGAGAGGGGGAAGATGGGTATGGGAGGGGAGAGGAAGAGAGGAGAGAGGGTGGGTATAAGAGAGGGAAGGGGGATTGAGAGAGGGGGAAGGTGGGTATGGGGGAGAAAGAGGGGAAGGTGGGTATGGGGGGAGAAAGAGAGGAAGAGAAAGAGAGTGAGAGAGAGGGAAGAGGGGTATGGGGGGGAGAAAGAAAGGAAGAGAAAGAGAGTGAGAGAGAGGGGAAGAGAGTGAGAGAGTAAGGGTGAGAGAGTAAGAGAGTAAGAGTGTAGAGAGTAGGAGAGTAAGAGTGTAGAGAGTAAGAGTGAGAGAGGGGGAGGGGGGAGAGGGGGAGAGAGGGGGGAGAGAGGGGGGAGAGAGGGGGGAGAGAGGGGGGAGAGGGGGGGGAGGGGGGAGAGGGGGAGAGAGGGGGAGAGAGGGGGGAGAGAGGGGGGGGAGAGGGGGGAGAGAGGGGGGAGAGAGGGGGGAGAGAGGGGGGAGTACGAGAGAAGAGAGTGAGAGAGAGTAAGAGATGGGAGAGAAAGAGGAGTGAAAGAGTAGGAGAGTAAGAGTGTAGAGAGTAAGAGTGTAGAGAGTAAGAGTGAGAGAGGGGGGAGTACGAGAGAAGAGAGTGAGAGAGAGTAAGAGAGAGGAGAGAAAGAGTAGGGGTGAAGAGAAGTGGGAGTGGAGAGAAGTATGAAGAGAGGTGAAGAGACGTACAAAGAAGTAGGAGTCGGAGCAGGAGGTGGGGGAGGGGAGAGATGGGTGGTAGGAGGGAGGGTGGGGGAGAGAGACAGGAGGAGGGGGTTAGATGAAGAGTGGAGGGGAGTTGAGCCCATGTGGCGCAAAGGAGCGAAGATAGAAGATTAATCCCTGTTCACGGCGCAAACGGGAGTCCGGATGGCCCCTGTGCATGGACAATCCAAACACAGACAGGTGTTGCCGCAAGGAGTGGCCGGCAGAACGGAAGTGGCGTGACACCGGGGTGTCATTGCCGACGTTGATATCTCGGAGGTGTTCCGCGAATCGGTCGGCCAGGCGCCGCCCCGTTTGTCCGATGTACAGGGATTGGCAGAGAGAGCAGGAGAGGCAATATATGATGTTGGTAGACGTGCAGGTGAAGGAGTCGGTGATGCGATAGGGTCGGTGATGGGTGCTGGTGAGGAGGGTGGTGTTGGAGAGGTAAGGGCAAGTGCGGCAGCGTGGGCGGGAGCAGGGGAACGAGCCAGGTTGGGAGGTTGGGTTGGGGAAGAAGCTGTGGGCTCGTTTGAAGGAGGGGAGGGGTCGATTAGGGAAGATGTGGGAGGTGGAGGGGTCGGACTGGAGGCGCCGAAAAGCTCGGAGAATGGAGCGTTGGAGGGGTAGGGTGGTGGGATGGTAGGTGAGGGGAAAAGGGAGGCGGGAAACGGCAGGGCGGGTTCGGGGGGAGAGAGCAGATGCACGGTCCACAGAACGTGCTCTGGCAAGGGCGGTGTGGATGGTGGTGGGTGGATATCCACGCAGGCTAAAGTGGTGAGCCATGAGTTGAGACTGAGTCTCAAAGTCATGGCTGTCGCTACAAAGTCTGCGTAGACGGAGGAATTGGGAATAGGGGATGGAAAGTTTTGTGTGTCTAGGGTGGGAGGACGAGAAGTTGAGATAGGAGTGTGAGTCTGTGTGTTTGTAGTGGATGGAGGTGCTAAGGGCGGAGTGGAGGATGCTGACCGAAATGTCGAGAAAGGGGACAGAGGTGTCAGAGACAGTACAGGAGAAGTGGAGGGCAGGATGGAAAGATTGAACGAAAGAGAGGAACGAGTCAAGATGTTCGCGGGAGAGAGAGGTGGCTCCGATACAGTCGTCGATATACCGACCGTATAGTTCGGGAGTGGGACCAGTGAAACTGGAGAATATTTGGGCCTCAACATAACCAACGAAGAGGTTCGCGTAGTTGGGGCCCATTCTCGTCCCCATGGCCACTCCCGAGACATGCTGGTAGATATCTCCCGCGAACGAGAAGCAGTTGAGAGATAGGACAAGTTCGGCCAGACGAATGAGTGTGGAGGTGTCGGGTTGTGGGTTGGGGCGTTGGTCTAATATATATATATATATATATATATATATATATATATATATATATATATATATATATATATATATATATATATATATATATATATATATATATATATATGTGTATATACGTATGTATGTATAACACCGGCTGGGAAAACGGGAGAATGGCGTGTGAATTTGAAAGCCTTGTAACCACTTGAAACTTCCGAAACACCGCTAATGCTGCAACTCAGCGCATCCGTGAGATATATTTTGAAATATACCACATACACTCGCGCACGCGCACATACACACTCACACACAGATGTGTATATATATATATATATCTATATATATATATGTATATATATTTTGCAATTCACTGATAATTTTCAGCGGACA
>NC_142941.1:55011557-55069057 GCF_046866305.1 Octopus bimaculoides
GTCACCCTAATTGCAGAACATGACCTAATCTGCTGGAAGGATCGGAATTCCATTTCAGACAAGGACAAATATTCAAAATCAAATCTGACTTCACTTGCGCCTCCCAAAACATCATTTACGTAATCTGATGCCCGGGTTGCCATTGAAATTTTATTGGGTCAACAGGAGATTCGATCTGTAAGAGCTGTACGGTCCATAGACAACAAATTTCCTCCCACAATATCGCCAAATATACCTCAGTCGACACATTGACGAATGTGCAGAACGATTACAACTACAGTTCGAAATTTTTCCATCTTATCAACTTGCCTTCTGGACCTCAACACTGAATGAAGGTGCCACATTTAGCGAAAAATATAAACCAGAATTAAATATGGACCAATATTAAAAATAAGGGACTTACCCATCTAATGGAAGAATATAAGCCAGAATAAAACTGAAAAGAGAAAAGTACAAAAAACAAAAAGAAAATTACAGATTTATCTCCCCTTTACAGCAAAATAAATGAGTGAACAATTATCTCCACTTGCAATATTTTTCCCCTTAGCAATTTATGTCTTTCAAATCTGTGTTTGATGAGCAATGCGAATCCGGTCCTTACTTCAATTATGTTGAAAAAACAAAACCTCATTTTGTACAAAATTGTATATCATTATTATCATGGCTCTAATAGACTCTTAACTTCTCTAAAACAAATCTTCTGTGTTTTTTCATCAAACCCTTGTGAGTGCATTTGGTAGATGGAAACTGAAAAAAGCTCGCCATATATATATATGCGCGTGTGTGTGTGTTTGGGGTGCGTGTGCGTGTTTGTTTGAGTGTGTGTGTGTGTGTATGTCTCTCTGTCTTTATGTATTTGTTTTTCTCACACCGTCGCTTGACAACCGGTGTTGTACGTACATATGCGTTTTTGTTTAGCATACAGAGAAAGACCCGACAATAAGTTGTAGAATAGATTTATCTACCCGAATATACTCTGAAATTGTCTTAGGATGAGAACACATATAATTGCATAAGTGTTCATATATAGCATCTGTGCACATATGTATTTCATACGCATCGTTTGTCTCTTAGCTCGAACACATTCCATAAGCGTAAAAACAGCTGTCGCTCTTTTTAGTTTAAACACTCTGTCACTTAATTTGTAGATTTTTTTAAGATATGTCCTTTTCTGTGAATATAGAAATATATAGATAATTTGCATTTGTGAATCTAGTTTAATGCTGTGGTGATCGAAATGTTTTAAGTATGTTTCTTAAACAAACTTAATTGAATACTTCAAGTTATTTATTGAAAATTTCGGTATTATTTAACAGACCTATGATTAAAATTGTAGCTCTGAATAGTTGAAAATTATGAGTATTTAAGATCCGTTAAAGCTACCAACTCCACCATCATTGCCAAGATAGCAATAACAATTTAATTTGCCGTAATAAGAAATTTTAATGGTAGACAATTTGAAGAACAACTGGAAAAATCATGACTTTGAACAACAATGAGAAGAGAGACACTTCAAAAACCGTCAATCATCACTCCGAAAAAGTTTGAAAAATCTCTTGAAATTATCGAGTGCAATCAACAACACAGGTAAAGAGTAATTAAGGCCACAAGTTCTTGAAGAACCTCATAATAATATTAATAAATTGTATTCAGAAATATTCAATTCGTACAAATTGCACACATCACTAATTGTACAAGTATGGGCTAAGGAAAGACATTTTCATTTATCAAAACACTTTTCAGATTCGACAACTTCGAATATGGTAAAAGAATATTAGTTTTCTTCAAAAGCCTTCGTTTTCAATCAGAGCACCAGTTTTCAATTTGTACATACCTTAGCTCATATTTAATGTTGACTTACAATAATTCAAACTCAACACGAACCTTGTCAAGCATGGAAGTTTCCGCATCCTTCCTACGAGTAAACTAGTAATGAAAGGATGTCTTGGATAAATGTAACTGTAATATAGCTCAAATTAATGATTTTAAGACTTCTATGCCAGGATTGTTATTACATATATGTTAAATAGAACATAAACTCTTATAATAAGAGTTAAAATTATGCTTTATTTATTTAGTTGTTTATTTTTGTTAAGTGACACACTTCGGACCGTCAACGGCACAAAATAGATTAAAAATGTCCCTTTACAATAAACTGCTGATTATTTGAGATGGACTCCCTTCCTCCTACAGAGTCGGCCCCAAATGACAATAGGATGCTTTTGTATCATTCCGTCGATGCGAAGTTCACTTCATCAAATAAAACTTATTATCCTGTATGGTTTCTGAAAACTTTTTTTTGCTTTACAGACACACCCACACACACACACACACACACACACACACACACACACACACACACACACACACACAATATATATATATATATATATGTATATATATATATTCGTGTGTGTGTGTGTATGATTACACAAGTTCTACCTGATCACAAAATGATTTCGATGAAAATATGCAGCCGGCCATGTCACCAAATTAAGCGACTTCGGGACAGAGCGCAGGAATTTGACGTAAAGAATATAGGACTTGTAGCAGGAAATTTGTAGGCTGCATGGATATTTGTTACGTGGTTAAGTATAACAACATTTGAGTGAGTTGTCAAATGCAATACTCTAAAGCAGTGGTTCCCAAACTGGGCGTTACTGCGCCCCCCCCCTGTGAGCGGTGGAAAGATCAAGAGCGGCGTAAAAGAAAAATGGGGCATTGATATGATAGCCAAAAGAAGGCGATAGATGTAATCTCCTCCCTCCAAATGATGGATTAATTATGTTAAGTTTTATTTGTGAAATACCGTTCTGAATTTGCTGCAGAAGGTGGTCCATGTTTGTGTACTAAGTTGGGGTGGGGGACACTAGAAATGTTGCTCGAATGTCAAGGGGGCGGCAGCTCGAAAAAGTTTGGGAACCACTGCTCTAAAATGATATACCTGACAGAGGTGTTGACCATACTGAAATGGTGATACAACCTTTCACGACAAACGAATTCTATAATAATTATTAGAAACGACATTATTTCTTTAAATCAGTTAAATAATTCCACATGGCTAGGTTGAATTAATTTTTGAACAAGCCCGGCCGATTTTGTCATCTGGATTAAAATCCTGTTAGATAGTGTAAATGACCATAAAATAAACGTTTTAGAATTGCCTGGAAACATCTCAGAACTTCACCTCAATGACAATTTATCGCTACGAATCAAGAGACTATTGTCGGTTTTCAAACCGAATGATAGAACTCCATTAATTGACGTAATCATCAAGACTTGGTATGGAACCACATATCCTGCGGATCTGTAGAAATATAAAAGTTTTATGTCAAGAATTGATGCGGTTATCGAAGTGTGAAATTATGCAGCTAGGCAATGTTACAAACTGTCACATTTTTTTAGCACATAACATATAGTTGTGATTGATATATATTTATTTCGGGTTGATATTCGTATGTTCAAGATTATTTAAATCTCAAAAGTTTTCATGCACATTCGTATTCATTTGAAGTGAAGTATTAATGCGATGAGATTAAGGGTCGGAATAATATAGGATACTATTTTGAAGAATAGTAGAAAATAATTATGAACAGTATAGAAGCATAAAGCAAACGATGCATGAAATGCATTCTGGAAATTAGGTTCGCAACTGTGAGACGCAACGATATATACACACGTACATATATGCATATATATATATATATATATATATATATATATATATATATATATATATATATATATATATATATATATATATATATATATATATATATATATATATAATCATAAATATACAGGGATTAGCATGAGTTGCTTCTCCAACGTACTGAAAATTTAGAAATAGCAGTCAAAGAACTACTGATTCTAAACTACAAATTTTTCTCTAAACTGATGGCGATATTTATGGCACACATAGAACAAAAATCCGGAGGGAAAAGCGTAAACAAAACAAGCCTTTAGTTAATTGGATACGAATCGTTTCATGGTTAAGCGAATGAAAATTTCACTATTCCAATCTTCAACCCAAATATTCTGCTAAATTTGAAAGTGTCTCTAAAAAAATTCACGGTAATTTTTGGCCATGCTAATCCCTGTATATTTATGATGATAAATGGTTTTACCGATAAAGGTTTTTTCATACTGAACTACTTGGCAAAATTGTTAATTATGAATTCTATTATTAATTGACGATTCCCTGCCCTTATTCTTGTATATATATATATATATATATATATATATATATATATATAAATTCGATCAGTGGTTGTGTTAAGCTCGTGAGGGGATGACTTCATCGAAGGAAATACTAGCTCAATACCCAGTATTTTGGGGAATTCATTTCCTCAACATAGTAGGTATATATATAAAAACATAGTTTATATTCATATAAAAGAAGAAAAAGAAAATCGAGATTGGGAAGCTAATAATTATTTATTATTAACAAAAAATTGATCATCTTCACTTAGAGCTGTTTCTATTAATACTCAGTAAATATTAAGAAAATATTACATCTATATTTATATGACCTATATATATATAATTGTTAAAGAGAACAACAAACATTAAGAGAACAGCAAACAAACATCTCAATTCATATACAATGTTATTATTGGAAAATTTTTTCCAATAATAATATTGTATACGAATTGAGATGCTTGCCTTGCCTTAACGTTTGTTGTCCTCTTTAACAATTATATATCCGCTGTATCAGAAAGCCGCAATGGCTAGATATCTACCGTCTCGGCTATAACCCTGGAACCCTAATAATCCGTTACAGCAATTACCTACCGTACCTAATGGTTTAGATCACCTGTAAACTAAACCCCCATACTTTGTGTGTGTGTGTGTATATATATATATATATATATATATATACATACACACATATATATAT
Organism: Octopus bimaculoides; assembly: GCF_046866305.1. Taxonomy (NCBI): domain Eukaryota; kingdom Metazoa; phylum Mollusca; class Cephalopoda; order Octopoda; family Octopodidae; genus Octopus; species Octopus bimaculoides. Next base: position 55,016,458 of record NC_142941.1, read on the forward strand.
ACACACATATATATATATATGAGAACGTATGATTTCATACATATACATATGCACACACACACATATACATATATACAGGGGTTGGACAAATTAATGGAAACATCTTAAAATTTCAAAGTAATTTATTTTGATATGGGGTAGGATTGCCTTTAGCAGTAATTACAGTTTGAATTCTACGAGGTATGGACTTGTACAAAGTTTGAATTGTTTCCAAATTAATTTTTTGTCCACAGTCTCCAGTTCTTGTAGTGAAGATGGTGGAGAACATCGACTCTTTACTTGTTTTTTTTTAAATACAGCCCTCCCGTGGTATCCAGCTTTGTGCAGCACCTAGCGAACAGTGTTTTTGGAAACTGGGTTCTCAAGGCGGTCACGAAGCTCTGCAGAACTTTTGAGAGCTGTAATTTTGTGATTCATTTTAACAATTCGCGTAAAAGTCCAATGGTCCCTACCTGAAAGTTTGGGTTTTCTTCTGGAGTTATGTTTCGACGAAGAGGTTTTTCTCTCTTTCTCAAAGGCTGTCATTACTTTTGAGACAGTACTTCTTCATACGGCAAACAATATCGGCTGTTTTCGTTACGCTAGCTTGTGCCATACGAGCACCAACAATTTGACCTCTTTGAAAATCCGATAGATTTGCCATTTTAATGAATTTTAATTACCTTTTTCTGATGATATCTCAAACGAAACAGCAATTTTAGCAAAACATATTAAGCAACACTAATAATAAAAAAAAAACATTAAAATAAACAAGCTCTTGACGGTTTTATAGATAATTCAAAATTAGGATGCTATGATGCTTGGTGTTTCCATTATGTTGTCCAACCCCTGTACACATTAGATGATCATTTGTGTAAGTGTATATAACGAAATCCTTCCATCGTAACATTATTGCATTTCCAGCAAAAGTACAAATGAAAGTGACCTTAGAATTAGAAGTTGCATGGTATAATGAATTTAAAACATTCGCCCTTGTTATGAGCTTATTTTGGGTTAGTACTTCTTGGAAACATAGCTGAAAATGTATATTCTCCGTCTCTCGGATTGTTGTTAAACACCAGATCAGTATCAATTTCTCGTGGAAATGTGAAGATGCCTGATCAATGATAATCCATAAGGCTAGTTATTCTAAGCGCTTTTAGTCACGAAAGAATGTTTAGATAGAAATACTTTGATCCGACTCACGATGACGTCATGTTTGGTAAGCTCTCACTGACCGAGTTTCTTTTGAGTGTTGCTGATTGTTGATGTATAACCCCAGATCAGGTTCGTGAAAACATATCTATAAGAGCTATCGCGATATGCCCTGATCAAATACAAATATGGTGAAAGCTTTCCCACCATTCGGGTGAGCGACATCGAGGAAGGGTTTGCAATAGGTTGATTTCTAGGGGATATCTAGCTCCAAATTAGCATTGAAGAGTTGATAAAAACTGAAGGCAAAGGCGTTCCTTCCGGGAAAAGAGAATCTTATATCGTTTACAGACAATGTGCCTTGCTTAATATGTTTATCTAAACAATAGTGTTATTCCAAAGAGTGCAGCTTTCATTAGTTTCCTATTTCTTTATTGCCCACAAGAGGTTAAACATAGAGGGGACAAACAAGGACAGACAAAGGGATTAAGTCGATTACATCGCCCCCAGTGCGTAACTGGTACTTAATTTATCGACCCCGAAAGGATGAAAGGCTAAGTTGACCTCGGCGGAATTTGAACTCAGAACGTAACGGCAGACGAAATACTGCTAAGCATTTCGCCCGGCGCTCTAATGATTCTGCCAGCTCGCAGCTTAGATTAGTTTCTGAAACGTGTCGCCAACCAGAAACCTACTGTAAATGCGAAAGAAGACAAGAATGAGGACGCAGCAACAGCATGGCTGTGTCCCGACAAGGGAAGTTCGTAAAACAAACGTATCAATATGTTTAATAAAATACAATTAGTATCACTGGGGAAATATAAACGTAAAATACTCTAGTGAATGGTCTGAGGATAATCCAAAAGTGCTCGTTCATATAATACAAAGAGATATTTGACTTTGATTATTATGTGTGGGGTGCAGTTGAGCAAGAGACCAACAAAACTCCTTGTAACAACAAAGATGAGCTGAAGGCAAGGGTTAAAGCAACATTCACCAACCTAAAGAAGGAAACCATCCAGAAGAGTTGCAGGAGATTCCAAAGTAGTCTGGAGGCCTTGGTTGAAGCCAATGGCGATGATTTTATTGAATCAATTTACTCATAGTATTTCAAGATATTTTTATGTAATTTTGGTAAATATATCTGTTAAAATGAGATGTCAGTGTTATTTTCCTTTGGGTGTAATTTAGACGTGTTTGTGTGTGTGTGTGTGTGTCCATGAATATGGCTATGTGCATGCTTAAATGTATATATGCGTACCATGTATACTGACGTGCGATAAGCTCAGCTTAATATTTTTAAATGGTTTTATCTATGAATAAAACATTTGAACACACTGATAAATGCAGGTTTATGTTGCAGACATTGGCGTGTCTCAGCTGCAATAATTACCAATGCGAAGTTGCATATAATAGGATATATTTGCATTCACACGTACTTATACTCACATATATGCGTGTGGATATATATATATATATATATATATATATATATATATATATATATATATATATATATATATATATATATATATATATATATATATATATAAATATATATATATGTGTGTGTATACATATATATGTATATATAGATATAAATATATATACATACATATATGTGAATATATATATATGTGTGTATATATATATATATATATATATATATATATATATACATATGTACATGCACATGTTTCTGCATATATGTACACACACACACACACATACACACGCGTGGACACGCACGCACGCACACACATTCACTTACACAAATACACACAGACACATACACACAGACACACACACACACACACACACACACACACACACACACACATACACACACACATATATATAAAACTATATATATATATATATATTAGTAGGTAGGTTGCTGTTATGGTTAGATACTGTGAATAATTACTAGAGATAGCTATAATAACTACGTGGATGCTCCCGCCTCCGTCAGCAGAAATGATAATTGACACGTTGGCAAGATTGTACGCTCTTTGCAGTTGAGGTATTTATTAAAGGTTCAGGTATTTACAGTTCAGGTATTTATTAAAAAACAAAATTGTATCACTTCTTAAATATTCATGCACAGACAGAGGTTAAGGAATCGATCAGCAATCGATCGATGAATCAGTTAAGTTAGCAATGTTTTAGCTTAAATGTAATCGTAGCGTTATGTTTGTATATATTAGTAGTGAAGTATTTAATATGCAGATACTCAGTTTGCCCAGTTGTAGCGTTGTCAGAGCAGCAGATGAATTATAATCAGGACCAGGACATATTTTATTCGATTGCTCAACGAAATATCCAAGGGACATATATAACTTTTCCGAAGATATTTTTATGGCAGAATCTCAAATGAAAAATATGAATTACGTAGCAACGGACAATATCAATTTTCTGGATGGGGCATAATATCAACAAAAGATATTTGTTTCGACCTCTTGAAATTCCACCGGGGCGTATCAACTCCGAAAACGGACTGAACTACGAATACATCATTTCATATCGATCCACTTATAGAAACATTAGAGTCGTATATGTCATCAGCTCAGTGAATCAAAATATCAAAGCGGTTTGATGATCGGGTCAGCTCAGATAAGTGGGTATGCACCGTTGCGACGCATCGCAGGATCCAGCATTGGAAGGTGTTCGTTTGGGCAATCCTGTGCAGTCATCCGAGCAGTGTCACAGTCAGTGCCGATCTCTGGAAGATATATCTTCAACCGCAGTGACCATGGAGTATGTTGACAACTAACACGAGCCATCACTCCATCCGGTTTCTCGGAGAAGAGAACACGATACGCAAGATAGAACAGGTAAAATGATTTTGTTACAATGATTATTGAATGGAATATCAGAGGTTTGATATCTCCAACATTATATTTACTGTCTGTTGCAAATATTGCACTCTCACTAAATCAAAAAGTATACCTAGACATCGATTGGCATTAGTCATTGATAGATATTAGAGATATTAAGTAAAGTAGCTCAAATTTACAGGTAGAGTGAATTGTGCAGAGCTGACAATCATTTTCTTAGCTTGCAAATCTGATTATATGATTAAACGTCTGCGATAAGTTGTGATTAATAATAATATAGTTTTTGAAATAATTCACTCAACTTTATTGATAGAATAACTTTTTATAAATATTTATATATTCAGTGCTTAACATTATAATAAGTCTGACTTTCAATCACCATTATATCTTATTTTTGGTGTTTTACATTAAACCAGACACATTTGTATTAGGAAACTTTATTTCTATATTTCTAAACTAAGGAAAATAACAGTCTTGTCAACTACATCTCTGATACATGTTCTGAATTCAAATTCTGACCCAATGTAAAAACCCCAAAATAAGACAATCCAAAATAAGTGGAAATCAAAAGGCAGCAAACAGATAAATGTCTTTTTTTGTATAATTCATCATTATGGATGAGATTTTATCCTAAACTTATAATTTCTTTAGAAGGCAATATCCAAAAACTGTAAAGACTGAGGTTGCGTAAAAACAAGGAAGAATCGTACCTGCCAGGTGAAAATGTGAGCTAGATACATTGCAGAAATATGCTACTTAGGAACTAGGCCCCTAACGACATTGTTTCTGGGACTTACTCCGATCAGTTGGCTTCATATTATTTCATTTTTTCAATTGCTATTACTTAGAGTATGAGTGGCCAATACGACATGAATTACGAGGTTACACAAGTTGGTTTCAGTCATTTTTCAGGTTCATAATTTGTCATAATTGTTTTGTTTTTCTCAGAGTCTTTAATATAACTTAGGAAATTGCTAAATATCATAACACGTATAACATTATAATCCGCTATAAGAATTTTATATAATAATATATGGTTAATGCTGTTGTTCTGTTACAGCGCAAGGTCGAACATCTATCAGGCAGAACAGTCTTGGCGTGCATTCCAACAATGAATCTACCTTTCTTATTGACATAATGTGTCTGATACATTTATACAAACTATTCTTCATTTGGTGACAAAACGGGTGTGATTTGAGAAAGATTTGCCTGTATTTTCTATCAGAATGAGACAGCAAGTAGAGGCTTTTTCGTTGACTCGTATATATAGCATTTAATTTTCAAACACTTCCTGGCGTCTTACTAACGTATGTATCGCTTAAATCAGTAAGGCGCCAGACAATGCTCGTAAATTACTATTCAACTGGCGTGTTTCTGACAAGTTCAGAGTGGAAGACCTCTTCAAACTCTATTTAATTATAAGGTAATTAATGTATCAATTGTAGAATACATTTCTTCGTCCGGGGATTGAAGGCATGCAATTACTGCTGTATACATATATAAATAAATTGATATATATATAAAATAAATTGATATATATATATATATATATATATATATATATATATATATATATATATATATATATAAATTTATTTTATATATATATCAATATATATATATATATATATATATATATATATATATATATATATATATATACATAATGTGTGCACACGTTACTAAATCTTTTATTGACACATCGGTTACTGTGACATTTCTGAGAGCAACATCTAATTTTCAGTTAAATGTATTTGGACATATACACTCCCACATACACAAATACGCTCATCTCGTCTCATACACAGTTAAGGACTCTCACTTTACCACACACATACACACACACCTATATATGTATGTATGTATGTACGTGTGCGTGTGTGCGTGTGTATGTATGTATGCACGTATATATGCATGTATGTATGTACATATTTATATATACACACACACACACACACACACACACACATATATATATATAGTGTGTGTGTGTGTGTGTGTGTGTGTGTGCGCGTGTGTGTGTGTGTGTGTGTGTACTTACATGCATATTCATACATAGACATTTTGTGAACCTGGTTTTCACTGGAACAGTTAAAATCACTATTCGAAAACGCAGTCAGACAAAACATAAAATCAAATTCAAAATACATTTTATAATAAATTCGATACTAATTGTAATATTGATTCCCAACTTCGATACATACGCTCTTGAAGATATCTGTCTTCTTTATTTTTGTCTGCGTTTCTATGCATATACATACTTAAACACCCAACAGAGACAGACACATACATATATTTGTATGCTCACAGTCGTATGTATAATAATACTATGCTGTAAACATTTCAGTTAAATTGAAATCGCCAAACATGACTGTAGGAGCAGAATTAATGATTCATATGTATTAAGGAGTAAATAACGTCTCAGGTAGATGAAAACAGGTGTACGATGAATTTTGAATGTGCAGAATGACAGAGCTATGCTGTCAGTATAAGGTAGCATCTTGAATAATAGGAAAATGATATCATCCCAGTTATGGTAAACTGGGGTGATAAACCTTAACATGTGAGAAGTATTTCAAAAATTGCAAAATGTCTAAGAGATGTAATATATTATCAGCTTTTGCAGTGAAGTCAAATTATTTATAAAGGAAGCAAAGAATTATACATTTGTATTGATAAAGTTCAAACTTTATAAACTTATACTCAATATTCACGTGTAAGTTAGATTTGATTGACAAATAGGAACTATTTAAATATAGGTGGTTGCACCAGTGGAAAAATAAGAATTTTCCTGATAGCAGAATGTCTGAATATGGTCCGATACATTATTTATCACTGATGGAGAAATAAGCTATGATTAACTTGGTAGGAAATTATTCTATCGTATTGATCTATGTTGTAGACTATCAGGATACGGTTTAATACATTATGAATTGAGGTAAAACTAAATTACGGTTAACCAATATAGGGCATTAGCTAACACACCTGAACGATTTAAATATAGGTACTGGCATTCATGGGTCAGAATTATTCCTACAGGTAACATAATGTACGAATATATTGTAATAGATCATCTGCTACTAAAGTGGTATAGAATTATGGTTATTAAGCTGTGGAGTTTATTCAAAGCATTGATCAGGGTTATAAAGTCAATTATTACAGAGATAATGATTAAGTGTCATGTAGAATGTTGGAAAGATTTATATTTATAATAATACTCGTTATAAAAGTTTATTAATTTTCTTAATATGGAAGCCTCAGATACACATGGCTCACACCAGTCATCGCCGACTTTATTCAATTGTGCATTCTGATATTATTATGGAAGTGTATCTATGCAGTAATTTATGTACGTGTGAGTATATATATATACCCGTGTGTATGCGTATATCTCTATGAATACATACGTTTATCTATTCCTGTTCGTACATTCATTTGTATGTTCATAACTTTTTATTGCGTATATCTATAAATATACATATATACATAATTAGCTATATATATGTTTATCGCTGTATGGTATGTATTGTATGTATATTAATAGAAGATTGAATATACAGCTATATGGGTGTGGTTGTATATCTTTATATTTTATTATTTTTTTTTTAATAATTAGTACGTTCATACTTCTAAGTATCTGCTCTACACTTCGGTGTGCTGAAATGTATTAACTGGGGAAGGTCTTGCGCAAAGAATGCATTTACTATCCTGTATTACGCAATGGTCGGAAACGTAAGTATTAATGCTTTCAAAATATCACAATTTGGTTTGATTCCTTTATCATGGACTATATAAGTGCACACGCATACACGCACACGCACACACACATACACACACACACACACACACAGGAACACCAAAACACTCAGAAAGACTATTTGTTGCTTGCACTTCCACACACACACACACACACACACACACACACACACACACATATATATATATATATATATATATATATATATATATATATATATATATATATATATATATAGATAGATAGATAGATAGGTACATATCGATGCAAATGTGCGTGTATATATATATATATATATATATATATATATATATATATATATATATATATATATATATACATACATGCATACATACATACATACATACATACGTAAATACATGCATACGTACATACATACATAGATACATACATGCATGCATACATACATATGTATGTATATAATAGGTGCTCACACACAAGCACACATACACAGTCTCATTTTGTAACATTTTTGCGCAAGGAACGAAGCATCTATAGATATTTATGCATCCATACATAGATACGCACGTCAAAACACATGCATAAAGAGAGATATACACATATGAAAGGACAAATGCTTCATCATGCCTATCGATATCTCTCCGATTGAGATACGTCTACGTCATTGGATTATAGTTACATTCAGTTGTATCAAACTTAAATCGCTTTCTGAATAACAATGGTTGTATATTTAATAATAACCATGTTCAAGATGAACGTAAAACTTTCAAATTCATTGTTTTTGCCAAGTGACCTTCATAAGCTATGTCTCAAAATAGGATACGTACAAATAATTTAGTAATAAGTATCCTACAAGTAATTGTGTAATTCTGCATAGTTTTACCTCTTCTCCGAGTGGTTTTATTGAGTTCTGAAACAAAGACCTATTTCCTCCACGTCGCCATGATGTGTCAAATAACGAATATTGGTAGGTGTTCTTCTAACTGAGAACGTGGGAGGTATTTGTTTTCTGGGGAAACGAAGTATTTTAACCTTTTCCAAAGAGTGCGAGAAATACTGAAAGTGTTTCATGAAAGCTGATTCCCATAACGAAGTTTATAGAAGTATAATCAGACATATTGACATAATCGCCCACAGTCATGAACATATATGCTGTCAGCGAAATAATAAAATTATATGCTATTACGTTGCCGTCAGTTCATAGTGTGGTCACTTCAATTGCATTCTTGATATGTTTTACTTTGTTCCTCAGAGGCTGAAGACGCAGTGTCGGGGATGAATGAAAAGTAAATTTATAAAATATAAGATATACAGACCTCTGAATAAACAATGAATCTCCGTTCCTAAGTCTGGAAGTATATTTAAATCGTGATGTATAGTACCCTTTAACGTGTCAAGTTTTCAACTCCAAAGATACAAATATATGCGTGTAGATACATTTATACATATATACACACATACATCCATATATATATATATATATATATATATATATATATATATATATAAGAAGAAGAAGAAGAAGAAGAAGAAGAAGAAGAAGAAGAAGAAGAAGAAGAAGAAGAAGAAGAAGAAGAAGAAGAAGAAGAAGAAGAAGAAGAAGAAGAAGAAGGAGAAGAAGAAGAAGAAGAAGAAGAATTGATGATAAGAACGATGCAGATAATGATGAAAGCGATGATGACGGGGTTGTTGAGGTGAAAAAGGAAGAGAAAGTTGGTGACGACCTGATTGTGATGACGATAAAGATGAAGTAGAAAATGTGGTGGTACTAGTAACAGCAGAAATAATTTTAGTAGTAGTAGTAGTAGTAGTAGTAGTAGTAGTAGTTTTAGTAGTAAGCATATAAACGAAAAATGATATTTGGAAGAAACTGAAATATAAAAAAAATAAATATTTAAAGAGGAGAATAAAATAGGGAAATTAAAATGAAAATGAAGACAGTGAAAAAGAGAAAGAGAAATAAAGAGAGAATGAGAGAAGTTGTTGGATATGAAGAAGAAATTAATCAGTAAAAAATATATGCAAGTGTGAAAGGCAAAATTGTATATGAAAATATGAATATATGTGGAAGTCTAGAAAAAGTCAATTAAAAGAGAAAGACAAGGAATAATATTAAAATATGTTTAAAGTTATGACTAGAATGAATATTTAGATTAAAAATTATAAATATGATTAGCAGGTGTAGAGGAAATACAAAGAAGTTATTTGAACAGAAAATTTGCTAACGGAAATAAAGAAAAATAATTATCGAAAAAGCAGATGTGAGAAGGACAGATTAATCACAAGGACAACGACAAGAATTTAGAAATCGCGATTTTGTTTTTTAATGTGACTGATTTTGTCAAAATTCAAGAATATCGTCGAAAATGACAGAATAAGGTCGTCATATTATTTGAGGAAAAACTCAATGAATTTCGCGAAAGGGTAACAAAAAGCATAGTCAGTAAATATTTAAATGCATGATTGTAGAAATAATAAGGCTCAGTTCCTTTATACAGCGCACGTACAAATCAAAAGAGGATACATTTTTGTTTAAATATCTAATTTAGAGTTATTTTAATTCGGTTTTTAATTCGGTTTTTTCTGATGTTCTTTTATAGTCATTCAGACATTGAAACGGCTACACATATTTGTCTTCTACACACACATATTATTCCCTAATAACATCTGAAATCGAGAAACTGGATGATTTGTAGAAGGATAAGACGACAGGTTTATTTATTGCAAAATGGTATACCAGCAAAACCATCAGGTAAAGTGTAGTATAAACTCAAGAAAATACGTTATGAGGGATTGTCTTAGGTTCATGTCTTCGCTTTCTCTCGATTCATCAACAAATTTTACGAAGATTAGTTAATGTATGAATTTCGGTTATTATTAAGAGAAATCCCCCATTCAATTTATATTGCGACCCTATATACACGCGATTTCAAAGAAACTGATACTAGTCTTCGGTGGTAATTGCTTTCCGAAATAATTACTTTATCGTGCAAACAATTAGAAGAACGAAATTTTTGTTCGAAACTGCGTTCTAAGAGAATTGTGCTTCAACTTGTTTCAACCGGCATAATTCTATAAAATTCCTTCGGTCATGGAAGAAGTATATATTATGTAGATTTTAGTATCTAATACTTAAATTCTCTACATTTTTAACATTATGTTCTTATAGCAAAGATTTAAAACCAGATTTATCTTAGCATTTTCAAATACGTTTACGTGAATTGTCAGACCAATTTTCATCGCTGTATTATTTGTTCTTGTATTTTTCATTACATTTTCATTTCATTTAGCGAAGAATTGTTTGACTAATAAATTTCTGCGTTGCCTTGCATCTGTTAATGATTTATATAATTTTATCTTAAATTTAATTTACAATTCTCTTTTTTCTTTTATCTTACAAAAACTTTCGCTAACTTTCAAATACACACCTGCACACATATTATTGTAGTGTTAAAAAGTTTCCTTCGCATCCGTGAACTGGCTGGCCTATGTAAGTTCGGAGATGGTTTTATATTGTGCTGATGCACGATGTCGCTCGGTCGTGCATGCACAATTGCCAGCATCGTCGAATTTGCAACTGGAATATCATACTGATGAGGAAATGAAAAGTTTTTACCTTTCTAAGCCAGAAACGCGTCTATGATTAACTAAGACTGGTTAGGTTCGTTATTTCTTCTTCTTCTTTTGCCTTTGTGAGTTACAAGTATTGCTATCTGTTGGAGTTTCAGCATTTTAGCTGCTATTTCTGAACTTCGGTATGTGGTGAAGCAACTGTTGCTGATCCCTTAATTATGTTTATATATGTATGTATGTATGTATGTATGTATATGTAAATATATATCCATATATACGTATCTGTATATGTATAGATATTTCCAGACATAATATGCATGTGTGTGTGTGTGTGTGTGTGTGTGTGTGTTTGTGTATGTGTGTGTGTGTGTGTGTGTGTGTGAGTGTGTGGTGCTATTGAGTTAGTCATGGCCTGGGCCTATATTAGCCGAAACCTATCAAAGTTATATATATATGTATATATATATATATATATATATATATATACATATATATATATATATATATATATATATATATATATATATATATATACATATATATATATATATATATATATATATATATATATATATTGATACATATGTATATATGTGTATACATATGCATATGTGTATATATTTAGATTTATATATACATATATATGAGTGTATATAGAGATGTGTATCTGCGTGTGTGTATGTATATTGAAGGTGTGTATACGTATATTTACATACGTATACACACATTTATATATATATATATATATATATATATATATATATATATATATATATATATATATGCTCGTCTTGTAATTGTTTAATGTCTTCACATATGATAGCTAATGCGGAAAAGATTTATGTGTCTCTAATTACTATGACTTGACATAATATTTCACCTAGAACCACAAATCGAAGAAAATGGAAATTGCCTACTAGGTGTAGCCTTTTAGAAATATAATTGTTAGTAAGACGATTCTGTGGCTATTAGCGTGTAGCATTTGCTCTTACTTGTCTTAAGCGCTGAGATAACGTAATTACAAACTGATCTTTTCAGTTCGCATCTTTACAATCAATTTCTGTGAAAGTTAATTACTAAATGAACGCGCATAAATCACTGGTTTGAAGCTAATTATATCTTAAGAACTGCTGTCCTCGATATTCCCGTTCTTTTGAAACGGTGCCTATTCTATTAATGTGACATTTTACTTCCATGTCAGAAGATTAATGTCTAGCTTATTGCTTATTGCCATAAATGATCGCCTCTGATGCTTAATATTTCTCACGTTGCAAATGCTTGTCTCCATATTCTGATCAGAAAAACAACGACTCTGATTCGCTCCCCTCACCCGCCACTAAGGAAATAAATAAAAGTAAAATGAAATTTTAACAGTGAATCCTGGCAATGAATCTCACATATGTAAATCTATTCGCACTGTCTGTAAAGAGATCTTGGCGTGAATAGCAGTGATAACAAAAATGTTAAAATGCACATTGATCTCCATCAAGTAATTTAATGTAACTCCAGCCGTCCATATTTTACACAGTTATTGCTTAATGCTAATATTTCAGTAATATTTTTCCGTATGGCCAATCAATGACAGAAGCCAATTTATCCAACGCATTCAAATCAAAATGATGAATCAATAAAAATAAAAACATCTTACGCAGAATATTTTCCTATAAAACATCTGATGAATCTCTCAAGTAATGCGCAGACAAAAGAAAATAAGCCGGAGAACAAATATTTTAAACTCCTAGATCACAACACAACACACAAAGACACAAAGATGTCGGTTAAACAGAGTAAACTCTCAAGGAAACAAAACAAACATGGCAATGATGAAGTCGATGATGATGATGGTGATCGTGATGATTTAGGCACAAGACAAATGTTTGACGGGAGGGTTTAGTGTTTAACAACGACCCCTGCACTTGAGTGGTACTACATTGTTATCGATCCCGAAACTATGAACTACCAGCCTGACTCGCTGGGATTAGAAACCAAAACGTAAAGAGCTGGAACAAATACCGATTCTGACAGTCCATGCATGGCCCGAATGCTGATGCTGCTGAGGATGACGATGATTATGATAATTATATTAATGGACCGGCCCACGACTTTCCTCTAGGTACCACGGGTAAGTTACAAAGGGGAAATCTTTTTGCAATGACAATTGCTGGCTTTCCGTTAAATGAAAAAGAAAATGTTAACCAAACAAAAGCCCTGGATTAACTTCCCAGATACAAACACCGATCACACAGCCAACTCTGGCCGATCTGTAAAGAATATCCGTGCTCCAGCATGGCGGCAGCTCTTGAGTGGAAACTAGTTAAAGAGGTAAAAATAATTTAAGTTTGTATGAGATATTGACATTGATACATAGTTGATTTTGTTTCTTACCTACACACACATACACGAGTTTGGGCAGGGTCGTCGATGTACCAACAAGAAACATAAACACCGGTTCCAATTCACTTCTTTTATTAAAATTAATTAACTAATTAACCATTTCACCAATCAGCCAGTCGATTGTTTCATTAATCTTCACGTCATCTAATCAGCTACAGCTGTCAAAGGTCTTTCGTCTACCAATAATTGATTAATTGACGGAATGATTAATCAAACTGTCTATTAGAAAATTGGGTAAGTGGCAAACTAGTTGACTAATTTAAAGAAGTGAAATACAATCGCTTCGTGTGTTAATTACTGGCACAATGACCCTCCAGAAATACAAAAATATATATATAGGGGCAAGCAATGAGAATTTTGATACTGCGTTTATGAATTTGTTTTACAAGATTTCTGATGTGAAATCGTCTGGTAAAGCAGATATTGTTATTAACCAATAATAATAAATAGTAATAATGTGTTTTGAATGGCACAACAACTCACTATAATAACTGGTGTAATTTAATCATCCATAGTCTGATATAATATTTCCGAATATAAAAATTCCTTCTTCACATATCCTAAGGGATTGATCGAGTCAATGCTACAATCGATTTTCCAACGGCTTTTTTTCTGGTTTTTCTTCTCTTTCTTCCTTCTTCCTTCTTCCTTTTTTCCCTTTTTTTTCTTTCCCCAGAAGTGTCTCTGCACTGGTCTCACGAAGCTCCTTCTGGAATTCCTCGTGAGAAGTGCGTGAGGGCGGCCATGTCTCAGGCTCGTGTGTGCTAGCACATCCGTAGCACTGCTTCTAAGTTATATATTATACGTGCAGTTTCCTTTTTTCTCCTTCTTCTATCCTTTTTCTTCCTTTTTTTAGTTTTCTCTTGCCCTTTTTTTTATAAATAATACATGAGCATGTCATAAAGAAAATACCCACACGCATCCAGATGTTGCTAGCGAATATATTGACTGCCAAGCCTGTTGTTGATTTGGGGCCCTTGTCTGTCTGTGAGAATAGCTTCCTTATTTCTTAAATTACCCAATTATTTTTTCATTGGCCTCAATTGCGGCTGTTATGCTGAAAGAGAACCTGAAGGGCAGCCATTTTGAAGATATTAAGAAGATGAAAGGTGCTTGTGAAAAGGTTCCTGGGCACAATCGCTTTGAAGGATTTCCATGGGGCTTCACAGAATTGCTGGAGTGTTACAAGTGCATTGAAGTCAGAGGGTTCTACTTTGAAGACATTATAATTTTCTACCTCTTTGAAATTAATAAATGTCTGTCTTGAAAAGGTTTCAAAACTTCTGGAATGCATCTTGTATATGAGACAAGCTTTCTCAAAGTTTTCGTCGCTTTGCTCGCAAAGTAGAAGACACGTATCCAAGATGGTGGGGAAGTGGGACTGAACCCGAAACCATGTTGCAAGACATGCGTTTTGTTTCGATTGGTGCGTTTACCAATGAGAACAGTTTCATGGTACTTCGAACTTTCAGATAACGGAGTCTTTCTAGCTTCGCATAATGTTCGTCAAAGAGAGCACTTAACACAAACACGCATATCTTGTTCTATAGCCATGGCTGCGGCTATTTTTGATTTCATCGATTATTGTTGTGGATAAAGAAGAACAGTTCTTCTGTTTATCTTTTTCTTATGATATTCATTTTTATTGTTGTTTTTATAAATGTTAATGTTTCTCTATTGTTTTCTATTTTCCAATTCCGTGTGTTCTTTTCATTGTTGAGGCTATCGTTGTTTTCTATTCTTGTTTCCGTTACGTTCTTTATATATTTCTTCGCTGAATTTATGTCGACTTACTGTCTTTTATTTTGTTTTACGTTTGTTTTAGTTTGTGGTCAGTTACATTTGAATTTTAATGACAATTGATTTTTTAAAAATTATTAATGACGTTTATTAAATACGGTAAAGACAAATTTGAAAACAAAATAGATTTTATTTTGCGAGGGAGAGGTTATTCTTGAGAAAGGTGTAGCAATGTTCAAGAGATAGGTGTTTGTGTTTATCTTGTGTATGTATGTTCGGTTGTGGGCTGAGAGAAACAAAGAGGGAGAAAAGTGGAAAGTGTGAAGCTGTGGCTCTCAGGCGTTGCCGTACTTTTTGTTGCAAGACATGCGGTTGGTGAGTTTAGATAACGGAGTGTTCTAGGTTCAGATCATTTTCGTGGCACTTTATTTTGTCGATTCCGGAAAAACAAATCTTAAAGATGACTTTTTGGGGTTTTGAACACAGAACCTAATATTCTAGAATGTAACATTTCAGCTATCTATTCTGCTTAATGATCTTCTGTGTCTCACAGAATACCACCTTATTTAGCTATAAAAATAATTATAAAACACACAGACACACACACACCCATACACACGCACACACACTCAGCAGTAACAACAGTACCGAGTAAATAAGAATGAAACTTACAAAAGCAAAATCAATCATACAAAAATAAGAAATGAAACAACAATATAGTTTGTAGTGATTGTTTCATTATGGTAATATATATATCCAGGAGTTATCTCGGCTGTAAATGAATGTAAATGGAATATCTAAGTCACGAGAGAGAAAAAGACAACAGAACAAATAAAGATAAAAGAATGTAACAAAACACGACTGAATTTCTTATTCAAAGATCATAACTATATTTAATATTTTCAGGGGACAATTAGATAAGTAGCATGTAAAGGGCTAGGTTAAAGAACACAGACTCAAACGCTTCAAGAAGCTGCATCAGCTAGGCCACAATCCAACAAGTGAAATCATTAAGAGAATAATAAAGATTCAGACATGCATTAACAGAAGAGTTAATAGAAATTATGAATATTCTGGTGATGTTATTTGGCGGGTGAAAACGTTGAAACAATTGTACGACATCACAAAAATTTTAATAAATTAGTAGAAAAAAAAGTAGATTAATAGAAATTTATGGAAGCAGAGACAAGGAATCGGAAAAAAAAAAGCAAAATAAACGAAATACGAAAATCAGCCAAATAACGAAGAAGAGTCTAAGGTTAATGTAATTATTCTGTAAAGAATCGATAGGTGAGGTATTCAAACTGCTGGGTAGAGATTCTTCATGAAGAGCAGAGAGGAGAAAACAATTGGAAATAATTTTGAAGTGAAAAACAATGTCGGTTTTAGTAAAGCTGCGTGGCGAAACACAATAATGTTTCATTGAAATTAACATTAAATATTTCACTAACAATTCCCCCCCCCCCCACCTTTTTTTTGTTTTTCAATGGAGTTTACTCTTGACAGAAACATTAAATTATGCTGTTTCTCTTCTCCACAAACAGCCTAATTATATTTATCTTGTTAACATTTTGGTTGTTTGCTGTTGGTTTCCTATTTATTTGCCAAATTTTTCTCGTAAGTCAACTTGGATGTAGCTGTATTATATTTTCTTATTCAAATATCATGAAGATCTTTATAAATGTCTTGAATTTTTTTCTTGACGCTTTAACTTGTCTAATAATATCACAACTAATTCAACATCTTATTTTGCTATTTTGTTCTGATAATACGTTCTACAATGGTCACTATCATTTGGTTGCTTTCAATAACTTAACCGCTTCGTAGTTAAAGAAACGAGTATAAGAGATTTAGTCAATCATATCGACTCAAAACGGAAGAAGAACATTGATGTCGGGGGAGATAAAGTGAGGTGTCAAACTGACACTGAATTCGTTTCGATTTTACCTGTTCTTACTTAGATAACTTTTTTTTCAAGTGCATATGTATATATGTGTGTGTAGTTGAAATTTACAGGAAAGCAAAAGACAAAGGTGAATGAACAACGAGCAGTTGTATATGTACATATATACATATATGCATATGCATATATGTATATAGACATATATACATTTATATGCATATATATATATATATATATATATATATATATATATAGGTCTTGGTCTTATTCTTCAGATTTCAGCGTGTCCATGTCATATGTTCAGTGTGTGCCCTAACTAGATTTTGTCCTAACTCCTTCATGTCCTTGATTTCGTAGTTTCCGCCCACCTCTAATCAGCCATATCCTACGTTTGCAGACTTCATGTAGTTTATTTCCATGCGGTACATGTTAAGGTCTGTGCTACGGGTAGTCAGCTCTGTCGGCGTGCTCTGCAAGTGATCTGTGGTTTCTGACATGAGTACTCGCAAATTGGATGTGATTTAATATCTCGCAGTTGATATTCATACTTCCTGTCTAGCGGAGGTCTCTCATGAATATTTGTAGACATGAACTTACATTCATACATACATACATACATACATACATACATACATGCATACACACACGCACTTACATTCATACATACATACATAATACATACATGCATACATACATACATACATAATACATACATACATACATACATACACACATACATACATGCAGGCAAATAGATACATGGCAGTCCTCTAAATAGTATTTCTATCAATTACATTCATCTGACAAATCTCTAGTCATACTACCAATCACCGGCTCAATGTGCCACACAGTGGACTCAAACTTTAACTACAGAGACACTTATGAACCCACTCGTATGAGCCTACTTGATAGCATAACCACTGCTCTTTTGGTTGGGTTACTCTTACAACTTTTGTTTTTGTTGTTACCTGTTTTATTCTGGAAGGTTCCCAATCGAAATACAACTAATGATCCAGTGAAAATTTAGCTGCAGCTTCATCTAGATCTGCAATTAGAATTTAACAGATTAAGATATTTAATATGGTGATATATACCTCAGCCTAGTCGCCAAGGCGGCGAGCTGGCAGAAACGTTAGTACGGCGGGCGAAATACTTTACGTTCTGAGTTCAAATTACGCTGATGTCTTTGCGTTTCATCATTTCGGGCTCCATAATTTAAGTACCAGTTGCGTACTGGGATCTATCTAATAGACTGACCCCTTCCCCAAAAATTTCGGGTCTTATGCCTAGTGTAGAAAATGATATATATATCAGCCTAGTCGAATGTAGTTTTATTAAAGATTATTGCTCATTTTTACGCAATGGTAAATGTTCTTCACTTTTACGTCAAGTGAAAACGGATGGACAGTTACTAATTCAATACAATGACAAAGAAATTGAAATAACGTTGCTTACATTCAGATATGATATACAGAGATAACGTGAGAGAGAGACACACACAGACAGATAGAGACAGAAAGGCAGAGTGAAAAAGAGAGGGGGAGGGGGAGAAAGACAACGAAAAAATGAGAGAGAAACTCTTTATAGTTGACAGACACGATTAATACAGGTGTATTCTTTATATCATTTTTTTTACGGCGTTTGTGAAGCCTATTTTGAAACGAAAAGACAAGTAAATAATTGTGTTATGTATTTTCTAAGAGACGTTTAGCCATAGGTGGTATACATTATTGTCTATGTTACGAGCTGTCTTTTTTTTTTTTCTGTAGTCTCTTAATATTCAATTGCATTGTGCAACATAAAAATATGATATTACCTCAGACAAAGAATTAGAGAAGTGAGCTGGAAAGTTGAAAAGAAGAAATGCTTTGAAGATAGTTATTAAAGAAATAAAGAATTATGGGTGGAACTTCCGATACAGTATATATTTATTATCATTTATATTCATACAACGCCAGAATTCTGGCCAAATTCCAAAGTTATTGTCAACTTACGTAGATTGTACTTTTATGATAAACATGATAAACATACATACACACACACACACACACACACACACACACACGCACAAACGCACACACATCTATATATATATATATATAGGTATATGCACAAGTATGCATGCATGCTAGTATGTATGTCTGTATAAGGAATCAGGATATGCGAAGCAGCGAAAAAGGAACGTTTGTATGTATGTCTATATATGTATATATATATATATATATATATATATATATATATATATATATATATATATATATATATATATATATATATATATATATATATATATATATATATATATATATACATATACTTATACACACACACACACACACACACACATATATATATATAGATATATATATATATATACATATACATATGCATATATATATATATATACAAATACTTATGCATATGCATACCTACACACCTGTGTGTATGTCTATGTAGATATGCACTGGGTTTAACACTATCAGACATGTCTACTTGTCATCACTTCCCATATACTAATTCCTTATAGACATACCTACATACATGCATGCATACATATACATATATCATATATCATATTTCTATATATGTGTGTGTAAAGAAGTGTGTGTGTCTGCCTCTAGATACATATGAACATATATGTTCATCTGTATTGATTTTTTGTTTTACATTATCAGGCATGCTTCCTACTCGTCGCTTCACATATACCAAATCTTTGCTAGTTTGTCTCCATGAATTCTAGAGTCAATTGCTTTGACAGCAGGCAGAATTTGTTCTTCTGCCCTTGAGTATAGTTTTCTATACTTTCCTTTAATACGTGACACTTTATAAGATGTAAATACAACATATTTATTGTCACAATCGGTTGGTATTACATTTATTGGCTTGTTAGAATATATTTAATGTATCTTCATATTCTGTTTATGCTTAGTAAGTGGTGTCGAATCCTAGTTTGGGAGTTAGTTAATGCAGACGCATTTCAAAAGCAGATGACATTAAAATATCATCTCGATTAAGGGTAGAAATCTTCGTTAATGTGTGAATAATCCCGTGAAAGAGATTAGAAGGGGTCTACTCATTTCTAAGAGATGACAGATCTTTAAAGTTACATATTTCAGGAAGACATCACTTGCTACAGGCATAAACTTGTGCTTTCTCTTCTTTCTACCTTATCTCCTGCTACTACCTTATCTCCTGCTACTGCCGTGGTTTCAGCGCAGTGGAATGCTCCCGTCCCACTTAACTGCGCACAGTTAGCTTGTCGCTCATCCTCTCGTCTGTCATACTTATTTTATCGTACCCTCTACAAACATAGATGTGAAGACTTTGCCATTTTTTGCCTTGCTAGAATTTTGTACTTCTGTGCTTTTTAGTGGATTCACCCACATATACTTATTCAAGAAGGACAATATATCGCGTCTGTATCATTGATCTGAGAGAGACTGCGAAAGCAATGGCATTAACTTTTTCTTAACCAGGCAACACTCATAAAACAAAATCAAACCATATTGAAAATTTATCTTTTGAGTGATCAGCTCGTATATGTTAAAATTACGGTTTATCAGTTCTCTTTCAATCCCTTACTCTACATTCTCTCTTTCGAATCTCTAATGCGTAGGAAAACGTGACGTGCGGTATTTCTCCCGGCTCTTTGGGTTCTGAGTTATAATTCAGCCGAATCCAAATTCGACTTACATCTTCAAAAAATATGAACACAAGATGACAAACATCTTTTTCTAATAGCAAACATTTTATCCGAAATAGAAACGAATATCAGTAAATATTTTTGTTCCAATAGTTATGATAATGAAATAGGGTTTCTCGAAGTTTCTCTAGAATAATGTTAATCGGTGTTTTGCATAGCTCAGACATATACGGAGTCTCTTCAGGTCGAAACAGTACTTCTCCGCATTTAGTGGCCAACGCTCCAATCCTACGCCCATGTAATTAAAATATCGCAGGAAAGAATTTCAAGACGGTCTCTTCAAGCCGAACCAACCGGTAACAGACTCAAGGGTATACCAAGAATAAGACAGTTGGATAATATTCATAGCCTCAGGTGGATAATATCCGTAGTGTCAGTTGGTGATGCTTGAGGATATAGCCGCAAATTGTAATAGCGGTTACTCCTAATAGACCTATAGAGGGGGTACTTGAGAACTCTACTTCCATAAACCTCCCAGGATTAATAGGTAAAGATGAGGGGGGGGGAGATGAAGATTAACGATAATTCACTATGAAAGAACGGAAGTAAAACATCTTTAAATTTCGACTCCAGACAGGTTACTTTTTCCAAAAGTTTTCACCATTCCTTAGATGTTCCTACGAATACACCCCACCATGCACAAACATTTCTGTTAATAGTTTTCTGTTTTTGCTTTGTTGAATTTAATTCCTTTCCGTTACTTTCTTTCCAAACGTATGGTTTTGTTGTTTTTTTTTTCTCTATGAAGGTAGGTCTTCGTTATATTGACACTTCTGTCAAATTTCGTATTACAAGTATATCGATAATTCGTAATACCTCAGTCCGGAGTTTCTTTCAGTGAAACTTTTACATATTATCAGGTAACTTCGTATAATTGACAGGCAGCAATTTATATAACTTTCTTCCTGACATTCTCCGTACTACATATTTACATATATATACATATGTGTGAGTGTGTATATATGTGTGCGTGTGTATATATGTGTGCGTGTGTGCGTGTGTCTATATATATTTCTATATATACACATCCACACATACATATACTTGTATATACATATATACACATCCACACATACATATACATATATATATATATACATATATACACCTATATATATATATATATATATATATATATATATATATATGCATATGTGTGTATGTATATTTACGTATATATACATATGTATATATATATATATATATATATATATATATATATATATATATATATATATATATATATAAATGAGAATATGTGTTTGTCTGTCTGTCTGTCTGTGTGCTTCCCTAAAACTCAAGAACTACACAACCAATTATTATAGCACAAACATTTTTAAGAGCCGATAGCATGGTAGTCACATATTTTATCATCACAGTATCATAAAAAGATTTGTTTAGAGTGCTCCAATGGATATACATCAGAGTATATGGACATCCGCGTATTATAGTCTATAGCCAGAAGATAGTGAGGTAAACATGAGCAAAGAAACGGTAATGGAATGCAGTTTTAATCTGTAGTAAAAACGTATTAAATTCCTATCATACTGCTATTATATGCGCCGAAGTCATTATCCTCACGCAATCGCTGAATTTTTCCTGCTGATATAAATGAACAATGTTACCTAATATCGGGGAAAAAATCTATAGCAAATGTATTTGGTATTTGGAACCACAAAGAAAACAATACATAAATATGACTGGAACCCAATTTCAACTCAAAAAAGAGAAAAAAAAGGAAGTACAAATGAGATCTAGGTGGTAAGTAAATACTGACCGTACTGTTATATTTAAGTGATCAACTGCATCTGGCAAAGTAATCGCCCGTATTTGTATTAACATAATCATAACTCACCGTCCATGTAGTGTGTAATAGCTTATGTCTGACAGGATCATATTAAACCATTTATCTTGTCAGGCAATACGGAGTAGAGAGTCAAACAAAATACATACATATATATTATATATATGTGTGTGTGTAATACACACACATACATAAATACATACATACATATATATATATATATATACACACACACATATATAATATATATATAACACAAGAGAAAAGTAATTCTCCGATGCTTAATATGCAGAATCGGAAACTGCATAAAAATAACCTTTTGCACTTATCTATCGGGAATTCAGCAGCTGTATTTCGCAATATGCATTTATAAGACACCCACATACGCCCGTATATATATATATATATATATATATATATATATATATATGTATGTATGTATAATAAATATGCATGAGATACAGACACGTACTAACACAAGCGTATGTATCCCCATATACGTAAAGTTACAAACACTCTGATACACGCACGATCGCACAGACACCAATACATATTAAAAGTATAGAAACAAGCACACATATACACATCCACTCAAAAGTATATTACACGATATATTATGTTGAAATTTCTTTGAAATAAGGGATTCAAAACTATAAGGGAGTCATACTGCGAACGCAAATTTATTTATTAAGGTAGTTATTTGTGACAACCAGCCACATATATCTCTTACAGGATCTTATCAGATGATTCAACGCATAGCTGTCAGCAGAAATATATACAAAATATGTTTACAGAAACATTTCTTCCGTGATATATATATATTTATATATATAAGTCGACCTAAGCGGTTTTGAAACCATAGCGTGAAGACAGACGAAATATCGCTAAGCATTTCACTCGGCGTGATAACGTTTCTGCCAGCTCGGCGTCGATAAATTAAGTACCAGTTGCGTACTGCGGTTGATCTAAACGCCTGGGCCCCTATGTATGTAGGTATGTATGTACGTACGTACGTGCGTATGTATGTATGTATGTATGTATGTATGTACGTATGTATGGAATTTCAACATCAACAAGAGGGTATTTTTGTATCTGTGCATGTATGTATGTATGTATGTATTTATACGTGCACATCTCTATATTTTGCTTTATGTATGCATTCTCATGCATATTGTTGCATATCTAGACATGCTCGTATGCATATATATATGTGTGTGTATGTGTATATGAGTGTATAAATATCTATGTGTGTGTATATATGAGTGTATGTATATATGTGTGTATGTGTGCGTACGTCTGTGTGTGTATATGTGTGTGTGTGAATATGCATTTGTTTATGTATATATTCGCGTTATTACATTTAGTATTTCAAAAGCTTATAACGTTGCGTGATAAGAGAAAGTATATTGGAATGAGTGAATTGCAATATTACGTATTTCGTTTCCACATGCTTCTGGCACGAGGCAGACTAAAGATTTAACTTTGCTTAAGACTGACTCTCTTGCGATCTGCATAGTATCGTAATTTATTTGATTGTATGTGTGTGTGTCTGCCTGTGCATGTCTGTATGTATATATACATATATGTATATATATATATATATATATATATATATATATATATATATATATATATATATATATATATATATATATATATATATATATATATATATATATATATATATATATATATATATATATATATATATATATATATATATATTTATATATATATATATATATATTTATATAAATAAGGATAAGATCGATATTTAAAATATTGATCTTATCAAGTGGTCAGCATGGGAATAAAAACCATCAAAGGTAATAATTATTTAAAATTATGTACGTATATGTACGCATATGTTATCTATACAGACAAGTCACCAATACCCACGTATACATACATATGTAAACAGAAGGCAGAAAAAGAAAGAAAGAAAACAGACATTACGTGATTTAGAAGACTTCAACCCATTGATAGAACATATAGTAGCTGCAGCAAAGATTTCAAACAGACCTGCCATTAATGGGGGATATGATAGAGATTTAATGGTATTACTGTGCTTTCAGACCATGATTAGAAAACACTTCTTGTACTTTCAACTAGACACAACATGAGGCAAAACAGCCATCTAGAGAGTAGATCACTGCTATGTATATAGGAGAGTTCCTGAAATTCACAATACCAATTTTGCTCATACATGCATATGTTATATATGAAACTACACCTGCTTTTAATTTCTTTCGAAAAATAAAGTCATTCAAATTTGTGTTAACCAAATCTGACTTCTAAATTATAGCTTATGTCTTCAAGCAATACATACATTAGCAAAATATATAGTGGCAATATAGGTAAAGCTGCTTCGTCTACATGTATCAGGTTGAGTAAAAAGTATGCACCTTTTTTGAACCATGAAGAATTTGTACCGGATTTTCGCAGTTTTGAATTGTTTTTAAACATGTTTTTTTTTTTTATTATCTGATAATGCAGACATAGACTCGCCCAAATGCATCAATAAATTAACATTGATATCTTTTTCACTGCTGTTACAATCACCTGAAATGAAACTGTCAAAGTGCGATATTCGAGCAATTTTGCTACTCAACTTCAAAAAGGACGTAAAGCAGCTGAAACTGCTCACGATATCAGCGAAACGTATGGTGACCAATGAGTGGTCAGCTCGATTTCGCAGTGGAGACTTGAGCCTTGAAGAGCGTGAGTGTAGTGGACGTCCATCTGTCATCGATGACGGTCAATCACCATTTAGAAATATCCACGTATAATCACTCGAGAACTGGCAAAAGGAGAGATATTTTCGAGGTAGAGTGCAGTGGAATGGAACCGGAAACCATGTATCTGAGAAGCGTTGTTTTTATTTTTTATCTCATAGATAGGTGATGTAGGTTTCATAATGTACGTGCAAGTAGATTATGAACATTCTCACCTTACATTGATGAAAACAAGAACAGGTTGAAAAGAGACATATCGAAGGTTATACGCAAACTATAAATATAAAATATACTTAGAAAGACTAAAAAGCGTTTGATAATGGAGAAACTGTGATACAATATTAAGTAAAACATTAAGTAAAAAACAGAGTTTCTTGTGTCCCAATGTTGAAACCATTCAACTGGAACCATAACAGGGTTGATCTTACGAATTTCGGATCGCCTGAAAGGACTTTATTCCAGACAAAACCATTAATTAAAAAGAGAAAAAAGACAGTTTTATTATATTTGCTTGATAAATCTGATTCTATGTCATATTAATAATTACATTTTGGCGTTATTGCGGTAGTATAAGAAAAGTAAAAAAGACTATCGGTAAAGAAAACGAAGATAGTTTTTCGTTTTTCAATACCGTTGACAGTGTTCCATTGTTGAAAGGCAGATAATCAATAAGTAATTTAGTCGATTCTTAATTAAAATTAGTTTAACATAATAGTGTTTAATGTTTATTGAATAAAGTTGTTTAATATTTGTGAAATTTGAAAAGGCAGAATCAAATTGGACCATTATAATGCTTTCTTCGTTAAACAAACAGTGATTCTTCGCTGAATTATATCAAGAAATTCAATAATATTTTTATTAGCACTTTTACACAAAAAATATTTATTTAAACGGTTATTGTACGTTATCTGACTATCGGCGCTCCCTGATTGCTGAGAACATCACCTGTTGTATTTGAATTCTGTAAAGATTCAATAATAAATATTATTAGCTTTAACCATCTCCACCAGAAAAACTAATTTTGAATCTATTTCCAGTGAGAACTGCGAAATACTCCAGCGAATGTTATCTACTGGCTAAATGACGACCCATACATATATATGATGACAACGATGACGACGACGACGACGATGATGATGATGAAAATATAAAAAGAGGAAAGAAGATGAAGTAGTAGTAGTAGTAGTAGTAGTAGTAGTAGTAGTAGTAGTAGTAGTAGTAGTAGTAAATACATTGTGAATTTTTGATATATTAGATATTAGTAGTACGAGAAGAAGAAGAAGAAGAAGAAGAAGAAGAAGAAAAAGAAGAAGAAGAAGAAGAAGAAGAAGAAGAAGAAGAAGAAGAAGAAGAACAAGAACAGGACCAAGAAGAAGAAGAACAACAACAAAACAAGAGCAAGAACAAGACCACAGTCGTATGGATACATCGTCAATATGAACTATTAAACTTAGAGTTTCTTCTATGTTATCCTATCAACTCTATCCAATCGATGCGTTAATAAACATCAGAGTCGATATATCAATTCATAAATACAAATCACGTGCGTACCAAAGCGTGAATGCAAGGACACAATAAACGCGGACACATACACTCCTAGACACAAACACCTACATACATACATACATACAAACATATATACAACGTATTCACGCTCAATATAATTGTCACATATGTTTACAATGGAACCAAAAGGAAACACTTATAAATAAATCTTCAAACAAATTGCGTTTCCTTCATTTAAACAGATTTCCACTTGAATGATAAGAACGATGCCGTTCTAAGTTTATTAGTTCGCAAAAGCGCAGTAACTGATGTACAGCGACACCTATGCATGTATGTATATGTGAATGTGGGTAAGTGCGTGTGCGCGCGTGTTCATGTGTGTGTACGTGAATGTATGTGTATGTAGGTATGTATATGTTTATATATACATATATATATGTAATATATATACACATATATATATGTAATATATATATATATATATGACGCAATATATATATGTATGTATGTATGTATGTATGTATTTATGTATGCATGTGTGTGTCTATGTATGTATATATACCAACATTTTGTTCAAAAATGAATTTAAAGATTTTTGCGTGGAATTGAAACAATAAATATATCATTAAAGAGGATATATTTGCTTAAAAACCGTCTTCAAATATGGCAGGATATACGATATACACATATGTACTGTTATATATGTGTGCTTGTGTTTAAGTATGCCCACATATATAGATCATGTGTGTATGTACACATACATACAAACATATATATATATATATACATATATATATATATATATATATATATATATATATATATATATATATATATATATATATATATATATATATATATATATATATATATATATATGTATATAGATAGATAGATAGATAGATAGATAGATAGATAGATAGATAGATAGATAGATAGATAGATAGATAGGTATGTGTGTGCAAATACAAATGTGTTTGTATAAGAATTCTTAAAAGAATTGATTTAAAAATGAGACAATGTTATTAAACAAATAGTAATAAGAAAATATGATGCCGCGTGATTTCTATATTAGATTAGTAGTGTTCTATGAAATGGCGACACTTTTAAGCATTACAAAGAATTATAGAATTGGAAATGTAGTTTCATTTTTCGTCATTGTATTTCTTATTTCCCTCACAAAATCCCCATTTGTCGTTCGAAAGCGTTCTACTTACAAATTAACGTGCAGATATAAACGGTCTTCTAACTTCGTTTGACAGACTCCTGTTTCCTTCTTTTAGCGTCACAGGAAATACAATCCCTTCGACTATTATTAACCATGGGTTCTCTTATGTTTATGACTCTGTTGTAAAATATACTGCCTTTGCCTATTGTCAACTCCAGATTCTAAAATTTTGTAGACTTATTTTGAAAGGAATCTATATTAATGGTTTATTACGCGAGTAGAAGAAATCCTTAATGTTGGTTATATACGTAGAGATAAAGGATGGGTAAAGAAGCTCATATCTCCTTTTATATCCACTTTTATTACGAATCGGTATTGCTGTATCAAATGCATTCTTTGTGATCGAACACTCAGGTCGAACATCAACTTTCCGTTACTCACATTTATTAAACGATGAAACAAAAGGCATCGTTACGTAATCTTTTTACACTCAAATAATCATAGCAAATGATTTGTGGTCGGAAGGAATGTTATTTAAATGTATCCATTATTACTTTGAAAATCTATGTTTAATCTTCACAAATTATTTATAATTGAAACGAAATTAGTTTGTCAATGTCATAATCGTTTTCAGATTTAATTTGTCTTCTACGAATATTTATACTAATTTATTAAGTACAAAGAGAACAGCGACAATCAAAACAATGGCGCACAGATTTGAAAGTGAATGTGCTAAGTATTTCCGTTAAAAATGTGAAGTATTTACTAACGTAATTATTCCAGAAAGATATTTAAGTACACACACACACACACATACATACACACAGAGACAGAGATAGACACACACACATACATGTATATGTATATGATTATATATATATGTAATTTACAGACTTCGAGTTTGTTTACAAATTTAAAAACATATATACTACACTAAAAATATCTATACATTAAAACTAGCAGAAACTGCGTGGGCTATGTATCTGAATTGGGCACGTACAGAGCCATCTAAGCATTGATGTCGTATTCAATTCCTAGTGGTACTCCCCATCCTATTTTAGTCAATTTTTTCGTTTAGGTCGCTTTAAGTGGAGCATATATTATTCCCTCCTACCATATAAATTATTATATATTATATAATAACTTATATATTTATATTATATATACTTATATATATATATATATAAATACACACACACACACATATATATATATATATATACGTATGTAGGAATATGTATATGAATGTACGCAATATATATATGTGTGTGTGTGTGTGTGTGTGTGTGTGTCTGTGTGTCTGTGTGTGTGTGTGTGTGTGTGTGTGTGTGTCACAAATCGTCACGAGAGAAAATAGAGTGACTCACAAAAAGATCGACTGTATATCGCAAAAGCGAGCGATTTTTATTTACAAATATCCATGTAAGTATACATAACATATTTCTATACATATACATCCACATACATATACATATATACATGCATACATGGATGTATATATGTGCATGTAAATGAAAAGAATACGGACTCAGAATCATGCACAATTCCTCAAAGGTAAGAATAAATGAGAAAGATGGACCTGAGTATATATTGAACTACAGAAATACACACTATCCGCCATATCAGTGCAGACAGCCACTGCTTATACACACTTCTACAAAAACAAGAAAAGGAATAAAAACGGTTTTGTTAGTTACTATAGGTACTGCGAGATTGCTTTATATTATATGTCCATATAAATCATTGAGCATATATTTCGTTCCTCTTTTCAAACATATGTATAGCCTCGGAGAATTTTGATGTGAAGAACAAGCTTGTATTTCTACTTCGAAAGAAAGAAAAGATCTTTATTTTCATGGGGAGATAGATAGCGGGTAGACGATCGGCAATTATCAAATAATACGAGTGGAATATATATATATATATATATATATTTATATATATACACACACATATATACATGTACACATATATATATATGTATATATGTATGTGAGTATATATGTATATATCTATTTATCTATCCATCTGTCTATCTATCTATATATCTATATATATATTTATACGTATATGTACATATATACACACACCTATATATATATATATATATATATATATATATATATATATATATCTCACTATCTCTCTCTCTCTCTCTCTCTCTATATATATATATATATATATATATATAGGTATATATGTATATATACTATTTATATTTAAATGAATACTATGTATACTATGTATATATATATATATATATATATATATATATATATATATATATATATATATATATATATATATATATATATATATATATATATCCGAGCAAGAACATTGCTCTTTCGCTATTGTGGTATATCAAAGACATTATTTTCATGTCTTTTAGACACTGCAGACTGTTTTTGGTGTTAATATTGTATTATCAAATGTTTTCAAATGTTCTTTCATTATCTTTTTTCTGAAATTCCTTTACAAGAAGATATAGATTAGGTTTTTAGAGATTTTATTTTACTTTATTTTATCATTAGTTTCTTCTATTCCACAAAACAATCTGAACACGTACATTTGCCAATGGTGCATATACATTTGCATAAGTGGACACAGTATCTGTCTGTCTCTGTCCCGCTATTCTTATATATATATGTATGTGCATGTGTGAGAGTGTGTGTGTATGTTTGTGTCAGTATGTACGTATGTGTGTATGTACTTTTGTGTATATGAACATACATATTTATAAATGTATTATGTAAGTAGGTGTATAAATTTGTATTTAGGATTTATATAACTACATACATATGTATATATGTACCTATATATATATAAACACACACACACACATATAATGTATATATAATATACGTATGAATAACTATTACACACATACATATATATATAATATAAGTATGAATAATATTACATATACAAATGTGTATGTTTGTATATATATATATATATATATATATAACCTATATAAATGTATATATTTGTATATGTGTGTGTATATACATACACACGTATAAACGTATATATATACATATTTACTTGTATATGCATATGTATATGCATCTATATATGTATATATATATATATATATATATATATATATATATATATATATATATATATGTATACACACACACACACACACACACACACACACACACACATATATATATATATATATATATATAAATTTTTACGTATGCCGGTAAATGAATAAAAGAATTCATGTGCACACGCATATAGGTACATATATATCGACATGAATGAAGTCGTATTTGTGGTAATATACACAAGCATATATATTTCACACACACACACATACACATACACACACGTGCACACATATACGCACATAAATTTTTCTTTTTCAATTTTCCATGAAACATGTTAACCTCGTATTTGCTCCATTGGATCCTTACATTTGTCTAGTTTTTCTCTCTGCATCCCATTCATGCTCGCTTCATGATAGCTTCACTATGTTGGCGATTCTATGATGCAGTGTATTGTCTACTAATTATGTCTATCTGACGCAGACATATTATACTGAAAACATATCACCAAGCATCATTGTCTGCCGGAGATTGCAGTATAAATGCAATGAATGACAAAAAATAAACATAGATATATATATGTATGTATATGCATATGTGTCTGTATATATATATATATATATATATATATATATATATATATATATATATATATATGTGTGTGTGTGTGTGTGTGTGTGTGTGTGTGTGTGTGTGTATATATATACGTGTGTGTATATGTGTCTATATATATATATATATATATATATATATATATATATATATATATACAGAGTGAGAGAGAGAGGGCGACATAGATAGATAAAGAGAGAGAGAGTGAGAAAGACAAAGACAAGGAAAAAAAATAAGAAAAAGAAAGAAAGAAAGAAAGAAATTGAGAGAAACAAACAAACAAACACACAGAGTGGGATTTATATGTGTGCATGTAAACACACAAAGCCTAGGAGGGAGAACAGGGAAACAAATGTAGCAGAAATAGAGAAGGTGTAGTTGATATTATTTTTTTAAACCTGCGGAACAATAGAGAACGGATGTTAGTGCAGAGCAGAATATTGTATCTTTTATAATTGTTTGAAAGATTTCTATGTGAAGGAAAGATATACATATTCGGTGCCTTAGGGTATATTCATTGTGGAGATCTTAAAGTATGTAGTTTATTTTTAGGTGCGCAATAGTTGTGAGAAAAAAATCTTTAGTATAGCTGAAAAATAATGTTGCTTCGGTAAACATGACCATGACGAAGTTACAGTTTTGTGCATATAATGGATGAGTTTATATTCAAAATGAAAGTAAATTTAATGCGTTAAACCGTGTGAAATCATAAAAAGTTACTAAACTTTGGGGCATGGACTCATTTTTTGAAGGAAAAGAAATAATGTAAGAAATATAGAGACAGTATTGCGAGTGATTTGTTTTAAGCTGGTAAATATACCTCTTCTATTCATGAATCGGACAATATGCCGAATAGATATTTTCATTCAAAAATATCTGCCCTGAAGAACATCATAAAGTTTTGGCTTGCTCTTACTCGTAGCAGATAATATTTATGTTTAATTTAGACAGAAAGCTCATAAATTTGGAAAGGGAGATGAGGAATGAGGAGCAATCGATAAATTTATATTATATTTCACAAGTTCTGTTCTTTATGGAAACGCAGCTGAGGAAACACTGCGCGTCCTCTCGCCTTGTTATAAATAGCAGTGGAATTACCTTAAAATCATGTCACGCTTTATAACATAAGGAATTATCACTGTCAGACGCATCACGTTCACACGTCTTGTCGTAAACAAGTACTATACTATTACTTGTAATATAGATACGAGAGATTTGAAAATCAGAATAGTTGAAAAATTAAAATTTTTTTTTTTATGGCAAGTCCTTTGAATTCGTAAGGTAGCAGTATTAAACTGAAAACTGATTCGGCTAAACATTTGTCATTGATAACCTCATAACAATGATTTTTCAATACACGCACAGAGTTGGCAATTTTTCTAGTGGTTTTAACCCAAACCATCAACACCAGTATGTGACTGGGACTTCCTTTATTGACTACGGAGAGATGAAAGAATTTTAAATCTTCTAATATAGGCACATACAATATTTTATTGATCTCGGATGTAAGAAAAGCAAAAGTAACTTCCTTGGAATTTGAACACAGAGCGTAAAGATTTCTAACAAAATATTGTGTTTCTCCAACTTAACGCCCCCAGATAGCTCATAAAAAATAAATGCGCCCTTTTAAAACCTAGCCAGGCTCATGGGCCCAGTGTCCTGGTTTCAATGACGTATATGTTCCCCAGCTGGACGGGACACCAGTCCATCGCAGCCTTACTCATTTTTGCCAGCTGAGTGGACTGGAGGAACGTGAAATGAAGTGTTTTGCTCAAGAACACAACGCGTCGCCCGGTCCAAGAATCGAAACCACAATCTTACGATCATGATGCTGACACCATAACCACTAAACCACGCGCCTCCACCACCAGATAGCTGATAATAATGTATAGTTTGAATGGTGCAATATATGTAGTTTATTGCTTTATTTTTCCTTATGGTTTTCTAGCTGTAAATAGGTTATTATATCGGTAAAAAGATATTCGCTTGTAAATTGTAATATGTAAACATCAGGTTACAGTATGTTGTTCCCCAATTTACAAAATCTGATGGGTATTCAGATTTGGAGGTCATATAATTGACACAGTTGACTCTAGTGCACCAACCAATAAGATATATTTGTTTGAACGCCGTAAATATGAACGGTCATGTCCAAATTCTATGAAACCCTATGCAGCGAAAATCCGCCATTAGCAACGTAAAGCTGTATTAGTTCAAATTATCCATCTGTATATAATAATTGAATCATATATACCATTGGAAGCCGTTTAAACTGCGATATTCGTTTCGAGAAGTATATATATATATATAACATGTACCTTGCGACGAATACTGCCATTTGGAAGGCCTTCAACAGTATATACGCTACTTGTATGATATACTGATCGCTAATTCTTTGCGTTAACCAGACCAGCTTGAAGTAGCAGTTAAACCTAGTTCAGATCACATTCTGCTGTCTTAAACAAAGAAGGGTACATATATACACGAAAAGAAGGGTTCTGTTCGATATTTTGGACGTAGCCTGGTTTGATCAACGCAGCTCAAAGAAATAAATGAACTTACATGAATGAAACAAAGCATTTAGTACTTTGAAGTTCAGCAGAATTTATTATATCCATTACTTCTGGAGATATTGAGCTAACAAGTTGCATATGTCAGCTGTTTATCTGTGTCACTGCTTCACCATTTTCTCTCCTCTCTCTCTCTCTCTCTCTCTCTCTCTCTCTCTCTCTCTCTCTCTCTCTCTCTCTCTCTCTCTCACTCTCACTTTTGTCTCTATCTCTTTGTTAACATGTGAAGTGAAAAGATGAGATAAAGAGAAAAATAAATTGGTGGTTATTATGAAATGGAGATTGCTTTGGAAGAAAACTAAATTAAGTAACACATGAGAGAACGAAAGATGTAATAAAATATAAGCAAGGTTCCGAAAGAAAGATATATGAAAAATATATATCGTAAGACAATATGAAAAACAAATAAAACCGAGATGGATAGTTAAGAGGAAAATGTAATCCACGATGAAATGTATTGGATAACAAGAAAGAAAATAGTGTGGTGAGTGAATGAATGCAGGAAATAAAGAGGGGGGAATAATGCGAGATGAAGGATAAGAGGAGAAGAAGTGAGAGAGATAAAGGAAGTTAGAGCAAAAATGTAATCGGCAATTGTAATGGCAACTAATCTGGTATATCACAGAAATGGCATTCGGGAGTGGCGTGTATTCTCCAAAAAACAGAAAATTTATCAAACAATGATATAAGAAATTACCAGAGAAAGTCACATGATTTGCTAGAAATAGCAGTTATTGAGTTCTTCATAAAAGGTGACGCATTCTTATAATGTCCAATGTACTGTATATGCTCTGTCAAAAACATAGGAAAATATGAGAGAAAAGCTGAGAGTGAGTGGGGCCGGCTAATGTTGAAAAGCATTTCGTCATAGGTTTGCGGGCACTCCACAAACCTTGGATACAGCTCTCTAATACAGCAACTACAAACATCACCATTATCGTGGTGGTGGCCATAGTTGCAGTGGGGGAAGGTGAAGGCGGGTGGTTGGAGTGTTGATAATCATTATAGCTATATAATAATATAAACATAATTATAATTCAGGGTACCGAAGAGCCACCACCATGCCAGAAATAGCACTCAAAACTGACTCTAGAACCACATCATGTATTCATACAGCACTGATGATAAGATAAATGAACAAAGCCAAACAATGTTTGCTAATTTTTTCGTTCATTTATCTTATCACCAATCCTATATATAATGTGGTACTATAGTCAGTTTTGACTACTATTTCTGGCATGGTGGTGCCTCTTCGGTACTTTTAATTATAATTATACATATATATATATTTATATATATATATATATATTTATATATATATATATATATATATATATATACATATATATATACATATATACATAATGCAAAGGTATCTAAGTCCAAAACGTTGCTTTTTCAGAAAGCGAAAAAATAAATACTTTCAGCATTCCATGGCAAAACCGTTGTACTACACTTTGGAAGCTTTTGATATCCTGGCATCTGAAGCAGCTGGAGGTACGACAGTTTGACCAAAAGAATCAGCTATTGCAAGCAAAAATAAATAGTGAAAAAACGCATTTGGCCAGATTTGGACATACGACAGTTTAACATAATAGCAATGACATATATATATATAATACTTATTTGTAGTTTAGTAAGGATGTGAATTTGTAGAGGCATTAGAGCGTCCGATAGAATTTCTTTCGGCATTTATTTCTGTACACGCTTCTGTTGACAGAGGTTTCGAGATATCAACACGGGAATATTGAGATGGATGGTTTTCTCTTCTGGATCCGCCTAATTTACAAAATGAGTAATGCCGCCTATGACTTACCACTGCGTCCCTTTCTCAAGAAAATAGTGAAGTTATGAGTGATGAAATTCTCTGAGAATGGAGCGAGACACAATTCTGCACAGAGTAATGACGGTATATGTCTTAATATGAAGACGACTTGAATGTTATATCCGGAGTATATTTTTACGAAAAGTCTGCTGTACTATTACTGCCATGGCGCCAAACTGAAACATATCGATTTTTATTGTTTGAAACACAAATATGAACAACTTCAAAAGAAATAGTGAGCCTATAGATGGCTGCCCTATTTGCAGCAGCATCTCACACTAATCACACAACACTGTCTGCAAACATGACAGTACACAATGAACAATATAGATCTAAACACAAAGCTTTTACCAAAAATAAAAGAAACAAGAAAAAAGGAAATAATGTGTGCTATGGGAACGGTTGAAAGCATTAACATAGACTGCGAGATCACAGATGATATGATGGGCCAAATAGCAACAGCAAGATCAACAACATCAAAGATTATTTTGGGGGCTTTTTTTTTTTTGGCAAAGAAAGGAATGCAGCGAGAATACAAAGAAATAAAACAGTGAATAGTGAAATATGAATGAAGAGTACGAAGTGAGAATGCATGTGATTGATAAGAAGAAAGGAATCAGAGAAATGAAAGCTGACATACGGAAAGTTAAAAGAAAGGGAGAAAACGAAAGAAAGAAAAAAGGAAAGAAAGAAAGAAAGAAAGAAAGAATGAGGTAATATAAAAGATAAGAAATAATGAAAAAAGTAGGAAAAGTAGAGCAAGATGTAAAATACGTCGGGACGAGATGGTAAGAGAAATGAAAGTAAGAAAGGAAAGGAAAAAAAGAACAGAGAAGATAACGTAAGGATATTTAAAGTTAAGAGAAGCAGGAAATCTTTTCTAACATAAGCACAACGCCTATGTTAGAACCCAATGTCTAATTAGTTCTTAATTTTTCGATCCCAGTGCCTAATTGGTACTCATTTTATCGATTCCGAAAGGATGAAAGACAAAGTCTACCGCAGCAGTATTTGAAATCAGAACGTAAACCATCTGCAAAGTGCCACTAAGCATTCTGTCCTCGAGGAACGGTTTGGCCAGAGAGAGAGAGAGACAGACAGACAGACAGACAGACAGACAGACAGAAAAAGAGAATGAGGGAGGGAGTGAAAGATAATTGAAATCAAATTTACATGAATATATAGAGGGAAAAAAGCTTTGGAACGAGTGAGGAAGACATTAAAGAAAATCAGAAAGAAACAGTAAAAGGGAGAAACCTGAAGGCTGAAAAACCAAGCAGTCACTGAGGAACGACAACCCCCAAACATAAAATCAAATACCAATTAAAATATGGAACGAGTATAAGAGAATGGACCTGTGTATGCTTTACCTCTTATTTTTCACTTGTCTCAGCCATTAGAATACGGCCATGCTGGGGCGCCGCCTTGAAGAAAATTTTTAACCGATTTTTTTTTACCGAATCACTAAGTTGCCTAGCTATGGTGGGGACTAACACGCACATACATTTATATATATATATATATATATATATATATATATATATATATATATATATATATACACTACGGACTCCATGTAGGTTCCGAATACAAATCCATTCACAAGTCTTTATTCGGCCCAAAGCTAGAGTAGAAGACATTTAACCAAAGTGCCGTGCAGTGAAACTCAACCCAGAACCATGTGGTTGAGAAGCATGAGGTGCAAACTAACGGCTAACACAGCGAAAAAGTAATAGTCTCCAGTTTGAAAAAATGAATACGAGCAAGCGACAAATTGGTGCTGAAACGAGACTTTTAGATCCGATATTAAAAGAAAATCATCTATTAGCAGAAAATACATTAATGACAGCGTGAGAAAAACATGGAGAAGATTTTCTTTTTTCGTATGATTTAGGTATGCATATAAAATACGTGCTGAAGAAAAATGACTAGATTCCGCTGAAAAAATATTGAAATCTATTGTATATAAGATTTTTATATATGTTATATAGGTCTCTCTCTCTCTTTCTCTGTCCCTCTCTATCTATCTATCTTTCTTTTTTTCCATTTTTTTCTTTCATTTTCTTTCTTCCTTTCTTTGTTTCTTTCTTTCTTTCTTTCTCACTATCACTCTTTCTTTGTACTACTACTACTACTACTACTACTACTACTACTACTACTACTACTACTACTACTAATAATAATAATAATAATAATAATAATAATAATTTATTTAGTAACCTGAAGATGGATTTAGTATTAATTTTTAGTTTGTACAACGGTCATTTCGGCCTATCCTGCTACTGTCCATTATTATTGGAACTCCGTTCAAAATGTGTTGCATCCATAAGAGACAGTCGCAGGATGGGTCGAAACGACCGTTGTACAGAATAAAGATTAATTCTAAATCCATTTTCTGGTTACTTAAGAAATTATTATTATTATTATTATCACAAATAACACTAGGGAGTTCCTGAAGTAGATTCAACTGTAATACATCCCGACTGCAGATGACACTAGGTAGCCCCCCCCCCACTGTGCCAGTGCTCTACTAAACACTTCAACACACTAATCGACATATACTCAATAGTCCAAAATATGCTTATATGCTTATATGCTTATACTTTAAGTGTATATAATATGTGTGCCTGTGTGTGTGTGTAAAAATGGATGGATAGAAAAACAGATAGATAATTAGACAGACAAACATTTATAGATATAAGCATACACGCATAGAAGTTTTATTATTGCAATTGATATTTAATTTATTTCTAGGCGAGAGTTGTCCATTGTTATATTCAAGAATTACTTATTTTAAAATGTTGTCAATTCTGATATAATTTCCATTTTACACCAGAAGAATTATGTAATATAGAGAAAAAAAATGAATAAAATGGTTTAATTTTTACAAAGATTGATAAGAGTAAAAATTGTGAAAATAATCAAAAGCTACAGAAAGGACAATTAAAAAGATGTATGAAAGATTCGTTAATGAAACACTGAAGTAAATTATTCATTCTCTTAATTAGAAGTGACATTTCTAATTCTAAAATTCTATTCTTGACACATATTTGTAAAACAAAAATTCTTTGTAAAAAACGAAAAGTGATTCGCAACAAGACGCTAATGCAGTCTTAAGGATAACATTATTCAAATGGATAACCGTTTATAACATGTATATATATATATATATATATATATGTGTGTGTTTGTGTGTGTGTGAGTGT
Organism: Octopus bimaculoides; assembly: GCF_046866305.1. Taxonomy (NCBI): domain Eukaryota; kingdom Metazoa; phylum Mollusca; class Cephalopoda; order Octopoda; family Octopodidae; genus Octopus; species Octopus bimaculoides. Next base: position 55,055,966 of record NC_142941.1, read on the forward strand.
GTGTGCATGTATCTAATATGTATATGTATATATATTTATATATATATTATATACATATATATACATAGATATAAGCATATATACATATATATATATATATATATATATATATATATATATATATATATATATATATATATATATATATATATATATATGCGCTATATATATATATATATATATATGCGCTATATATATATATATATATATATATATATGTATGTATGTATATATATATGTGTATATATATGTGTATATATATGTGTATATATATATGTGTATATATATGTGTATATATATGTGTATATATATGTGTATATATATATGTGTGCATATATATGTGTATATATATATATATATATATATATATATATATATATATATATATATATATATATATATATATATATATATATATAGCCTATATTCGTTTGCACGTATATGTATATAATGGCTCTTGGGAAAAATCTCATTAATTGAGGATTTGTCAAAGATTAGGCTAACTACACTATGGTGGTAAAAAATACTAAATAGTTTTATTGATGAAATAATTTCGTTATTTAAATATTTTTTAGTAAAAACTGAGTCTTTTGTTTTTATATTATTGTATGTTCTTTTTCCTATGTTTTGTTTCATACACAGAACCTGAAGTACAAGGAAATGATACATTTCATACAATGATATGTTGTATGAAAATGAAACAATTCTCTGCTTGTTATTATAAAAACTCTTTCACATTTCCTCGTTCCTCGTTCGTCTCAGTACTTCTCCAAAATTATCGTAGTTAGGCAGGATAAAGGTATATTTTAAAGGGTGTTGTATAATTACAGCATTGCAAGAAATAAACAGAGAAGAAAGTAGCACCTTTAAAACATTCTGTGCAAGTACTTTACAACACCGCTCTAATCTATTACAGTTAGCCATTATTTGAAGTCGGGTAAATCGACCTCGCAGAAACTCTGTCGTTGGCTTGAATGATTCTATCCTGTCCCTTGTTATCGATTATCACGATGATTATGAGAAGGAAATAGGAGGACGACGACGATGATTATGATGATGTAAAATACGTCGACAAAAAAAAAACACACGGAAAAGATTCATGAAACGGCTTAATTGCATATCAATTGATTTCAAGATTAAAGGGAAATCCCTTTATTCCCATCATCAATGTAATACAACCCAGTGCACATAAAGAGAAACAATCAGACATATCCCACAAACACAACCAACGGCTTCACAGCGTAAATAAAATTCTTCGTACTTATATACAAATTAAAATTCAGAAATCAGATTCGTTTATTTTCGACCACGTAAGAATAACCAAATGATTCAGCAGTGAATAATTTTGTTTTATGTGAAATTATATGTATATATATATATATATATATATATATATATATATATATACCCATGTACATGTGTGCGCGTGTGGGCGTGTATGTGGTGTGCGTGTGTGTGTGTGTGTGTGTGTGTGTATGTGTGTGTATGTGTGTATATGTCGGTGGGTAACTCGTCTTTTGTGAAGAGCTACTCAATCCTCAATTTCAGAATACACATGGCAGAAAGAATAAATAAGACATATATCATGATCTAAGTGCCAGCTTTGATATGGCGCTGTAACCAGACATATATATATATATATATGTATGTGTGTGTGTATGTGTGTGTGTGTGTGTGTGTGTGTGTGTGTGTGTGTGTGTTTATACATGTATGCGTACATGCATATAACTAAACGTTAAATATAATAAATGGTGTCTTAATACTTTGCCACTTAGCAATTTAAACAATGCTGTAAAAAATATATGGATGGATTGAGATTAATATGACGTTTTAAAAGATTATCTGGAAAAACAGAAATCAAAAATTTAAACCAAAAACACACACACTGCTGCTTACAGCGTCAATAAACTATGTATTTGTAAAAAAATGTTTAGCTAAAAATGGCGCCTGTAGACGAAATAAAGTACGTATATTCATCCTTTTTATGACTGTTTATAATCATCGTGTAGACAAAATAAAACGTAGTTTAGTCGTATATTTTACGTTACATTAAGTTATGCTTTTACTTGTTAATATCTGAGTTCTTTATATTATTAGCTCTCAGAATTTTGTGAGTATCGCAGTTTCTATGCGTTTTTAACCGAAAACGTAAAAAAATATAACCAAACCAAAATCATTTCATATGTACAGAAAACTACAGTAATATTTTTCGTTCTAGAACTTGTAAATATGTATAGCATGATTCGTAATTGGAGTTGTGAAAAGCATTTTGTTGAACAATTTTTCCTCACCCTTTGGATACATGATGTAAGAAGTTTTAATCATTAACCCCTGCATATATGTAATGGTAACCAATTATTAATATAGGGACGAATTTTCCCCTCGACGATTGACCATAGAGGCATTGGAATTACTGTTGATTGTGTAATTTCATCCGTTTTAAAAAATTCGGTTTCGTGTCCTTTTAAATCGCTAATTTCTGTTTCAGATCATATTTATCTGTGGGATGTCCAGTTTGTGCCTCTGCATTTAATTCCTTTAAACTTCACGCAAAATATTGAAGGTTGTTGTCCCTTTTCTGCACCCTAATTAAATTTTGAAACACTTATCCATCTGTTTCTCTATTCATTCTCCATACGTCTACAACCTATTGTAAAGAGCCATCAACTTTACCCAGCTTCCAATAACTCTTATTACTTCTCTCTTTCTTTATATCACTATCATTTTCATTCAACCGAGGCCCTGTGTCGAAGTATGTTAGCGTTGTATATACCATCATGCAAATACAGTGCTATAATCTTTACATCCTCTTCAATTTTCTCTAAATCATCCTTTCTCTTTTCATATTCCTTCATGAGCTGCCTTTTTCTTGAAAATCCCTCCTCGTCTCCTGCCCATTTCTCTGATAGCAAAATCTATTTATTGATTCATTTATTTATTTATATAATTCTCTATTTTCCCCCAATTTAATGTGGATTTATTTCATATATGTTCCTTCAACATGGTTTTACCTTTATTTACTGGCGGTAGCCGTGTTAATAATGACAAGCCTTTTTTATCACGATATAACACTCCCTATTAATCAACTAATTCAACTGCATTATTATATTTAGGTTATCTTCAACAAAGATCAATCAGTTTATACAACACATACCATCGATATGGGAAGAGATTGAAAACCTTCTGTGCTTTAAATCTTTATCCGTTTATTTGTCACATGATTGTCAAATGTTCGGCTTTATCTCAGGACCGTTTAGCAGAGTCAAAACCAAGAATTTGTAAAATGTTTTCAGCCTCACCTCAACTCAATATTGGTTCTAGTAATCGACTATTGCCTTCCCTGTCACGTTTTGAACCTATACACACACGTGCGTGCGGTAATGTGGTTGAAAATGTTCGTAATTGATATTCAAACAACTTTACAATCGTTACATGTAATTTCATAACATGGATATTATCAACGTTTCTACTTATACTATATCTCTCAATATATATTTCGTTTTTGTAATTGGTTTGCAAGATTCTTTATGTGAATTTCTGTGTTGAAGCATATCTTATTGTACCTGGGGAGAGTCATTCTGTTTCAGTGCCTTGTTAACTTAACACACTCACCAGTCTGATTTCCACACATTTATTTATTTTTGCTAAAATTTTCGTTTCGTCTTGCAAACTTTTCAATAGTTGTTGACTCTGTCAGTTATTGGAACTGTATATATATATGTATATACGTGCACACACACACACACACATACATGTGGTGTGTGTGTCTACCATAAACAACTGTATGTATTTTTATACATACGTGTGTATAAATATACATAAAATATATATATATATATATATTATATAGGGTAAAATTAATAATTAATAATTTTAACAAGTAGTTCGGTGTGTTAAAAGAACCCTTAACGGCAAACTTATACAAAAGTTTTATAATTATATGCATAATTATAATTAGGGTTCAGCAAAATTGCTTCACCACATACCGAAATTTAGAAATAGCAGTTAAATACTATTACACTTGTGAGATATCTTATCTTAACACACAGCCACGGCTGCGCTTATACTTTGCTTACTATAATTATTAAACACTTTATTTAACATCAGTGGCCTGTCAATGTGGATCTTGGTCCGCACAGTATCAAGGTATGATAAAAAATATATATATGTAATCTATGCTGTAGATATTTCAACAGGGGAAGTTTATTTCTTCGTTGATTGACAAAAATGACGACAGTCCTAAATCTATTTTCACACCTTATTGCGTTCCTATCAATGGTGTCTACATCACACAACGAATCCTAGAGCAACGTATGTTGATATACTGATATAACAAATAATGTATATCAATACCTCTCTGACTACGTATCAGTTTTAAATTTTGTCACAAGTCTAGCAATTTCCGGGAGTGGAGAAATCGATTACATCGACACCAGTGCTTATTTTTTCGGCAGAGTTTGAACTCAGAACATAAAGTCAAACTAAAAGCCGCAAATCACCTTGCCTCTGCATGCTAACGTTTCTATTTTTTTATTGTCCACAAGGGGCTAAACATAGAGGGGACCAACAAGGACAGACAAACGGATTAACTTGATCACACTCGACCCCAGTGCGTAACCGGTACTTAATTTATCGACACCGAAAGGATGAAAGGCAAAGTCGACCTCGGCGGAATTTGAACTCATAACGTAGCGGCAGACGAAATACCGCTAAGCAGTTGGCCCGGCGTGCTCACGTTTCTGCCAGCTCTCAGCCTTTCTCTCAGTACATATCAACATTAAACTGCCTGTAGATACTTCCTGTAGGTGCTTACGTATAAACTTGATGGGTGTCTTCTATGCAGTGTTCACTGTTTTTTCTTATCAAATTCCGCTGGTCGTATGCTCTCCCCAATGACTACATCCACGTCTTCATCTTTCTCTTCCACAGCATTTCTCACAATATATCTAGTTATGCGTCATCTATTTAGTCTCTTTATGTTATCCTATCCGCATGTATTCTGTCGTAATCTCTCCGTCTGTTACAATCACCTTCTCTTTTTTTAATCCTTTTCTATTTCCCTATTTCCATTTGTTCGCTCATTATCTCAAATGAAAATCTTTAATTGCATACATCAGAAACTCATTACAAAACATTAATTACATTTCTTTTCTTTTCTAATTATTAGAATAGTATGAAATTTAAATATCTAAATTGACAAATGATAATTCCTTTCTAATATAATAATAATAGTAATAATAATAATAATAATAATAATAATAATAATAATAATAATAATAATAATAATAATAATGATGATGATGATGATGATGATGATGATGATGATGATGATAATAATAATAATAATAATAATAATAATAATAATAATAATAATAATAATAATAATAATAATAATAATAATACCACAGAGAAATCCAAAAGATTGTACTGACAAGTATTGCCTACATCCTTAGATAGATCCTATACATTTAAATGTAGATATTTTGCTACTTCTCCTCCCCAGGCTTTCATTCATACTGTAGCATCTCTTATCTACACTCCCCCCACCCAAGACACTGGGCGTGTCTCGGCATGTGACTGTAACAAAGATGCAGATTAAAAGTCTACAGCAAATATTCTGCTCAATACCACAGATTTGCTTGTCAGTTGTTTGACCATAACCAGTTTAGCATGTTCCTTAGTGACTGACGATATGTGCATCTCTGATCATGTGCAGAAGTAGTGGGGCAGCATCATAGCCATGTGTTGAGAGGAATTCTTTGGAGTTTGAATAATTCACCTTTGGAAACATTAGTGTTTTGGTCAACATCCGTAAACAAACCTTATTCAGGGACCTTTTGTCCCCTCCTTGTGTATAGAGAAAAATGAACAGGACCGCTGAAATCTACAAGATTTTTTTTCATTCTTTCTCAGTCTTATTTCTTTCTGTTGAAGAGCGTAGGCTCGAAATGTAAAAGACTTACATTTTCTCGACCGTTAAACCAATACACTTGCTTGTTGTTCATTCACCTGTCTTCATCTTTTGTTTTATTATAAATTTCAACTATATATATATATGTGTATGTATGTATGTATTACGAATGCATATTTATGTTTTATTCAGCTTTGTACACTAAAACGTGCAGAGATTTTCACTGCGATAAATCTCTCAGAAGAAAACTTCTTATAACAAACGATTAAAATACACCAATCTTCATGAATGACGTCATCGAATTGCATCACAGGTGTTTCTGCGTCGTTAGAATACAGATTCGGAATTAAGAACCGCTTTTATTATATCTAAATAAATAACCATTTTGCTCTTGTGTACCTAGCTTTGTATGTTTCAGACACATTGTCTATAAAAAGAATTTGTTTTTCATTCCTGTTAACGCAGAAATTTACCATTTATGCATGTCTGTACACAAATGTTTTAAATATTAACCTACCCAGCTATATAATAATCATGGCTGGTAGTTGCTATTATTTAATTAATTATTCTTTAATTAATTCTAGCTTGATTGCGTACGAAATTTAACTCATTTGTCTACCTATTTCATGTTGTTTTCAGTTTGTGACGTCCTGTACCCATATATGCATATATATGCGTATATATATATATATATATATATATATATATATATATATATATATATATATGTGTGTGTGTGTGTGTGTGTGTGTGTGGGGGGGTGTATGACTATATATGTATATGTTAATACAATTGAAACAATTGTTGGATTTTTAATTTCAATTTGTAATCTAAAATAAATATATGATTTTCTTCGTACGTATTACTGATTGTTGTTAATACACCGAATGTCTTAAAATTCTGCATAAGGATCATTGGATTTACCTGTCAAAAATGAGGATTTACCTGGGATTTGTTTTCTACATGCATTTACTTGTTTCTGCTTGTTGGGATTTTAAATTTATTCCTATATACTGAGTGCTGATTACTTAGTATATATCTGCCATGATTTTTAATCCCAGTGTTTCTTATATATATATATATATATATTCTGATTCCTATGAATTCGCTTGCGAAGGTGAGGGCTTTATGTAGCAGTTCCTTGGAGACAGAGGCATAATATTGTCGCAGTTTCAGCGCGTGTCTGCGTATCATCAACCACGGCATTCCCAGCCCTCTTATTAGCGCAGAAACACCGGTAACACTTCAAATTAAGCTTACTCTAACAAACACACACACAAACACACACACACAGATGTATATATATATATAGATATGCAGGGCAGGGAATCGTCAATTAGTAATAAAATTAATAATTAACAATTTTGCTGAGTAGCTCAGTAGCTCACGTGGTATTGATGTTCACATGGTCAAAATTAACGTGAGTTATTTAGACATTAACAAATTTATTGGAATATTTAGCTGAAGATCAGAATAGAGTATTCTTTACTCTTAACTGTGAAACGATCGTACTAAATTAACTAAAGGCAGGTTGTTTTTTACTCTTCTCTACTGTTTTTTGTTCTGTGTGTATCAAAAATATCGCTATCAATCTGGAGTAATAATTTGTAGTTTTGAAATCAGTAGTTCTTTGACTGCTATTTCTGAATTCTCAGTATGTTGGAGAAGCAGGTTACTGTCAATCCCTATATATTTATGATTATATATATATATATATATATATATATATATATATATATATATATATATATATATATATATATATATATATATATATATATATATCATAAGAATTTATTTTACGTTCCTTGTGTAAATAGGATAAAATACATTATCGGCTCAATTGAAAACCCAAAACATTAGTGATGCATAGCATAACTTGTTCAATATTTAGAATCAAATAGAAAATTACATTTATCATCTGGTTGATTATGCATTAGAAATATTGAATTCAGCTACTGTCCGGAACGATATAGCAAACACAGAGGAAGATATGTAAACCGAAAAACGCCAGGAACACGTGATTGCCATGCGTAAATTATATTACCTCTCAGTCATTAGAAAAAACCCTTTGTCACTCACCCACCACACATGGAATTCATTTACATACAGAAACATACACACACATACGCACACACACACACACACTTATATATATATATGTATGTGTGTATATATGTATGTATATATCTATCTATGTATCTATGTAACAATCTATCTATCTATCTATCTATCTATCTATTTACCTGTCTGTCTGTCTGTCTGTCTATCTATCTATCTCTCTATCTATCTATAATTTAATAATGCTATAAATTCATTCTTCAAAATCGAATTTATTGTTTTCTACGTATTCATCCTTGGCATTCCTTCAGCTCTAGTATAGTTCTGTTGCCGTAAACCGACACTGTTAAGATAGTTCAAAAATGAAATATCTGAAACATCTATGACTTATCTTCATATACTAACCGCCCAAAAGTTATCAAAGTACATTCATTTGTAACTGAGATTCTCATATTTACAGATTTTTAGCGCAAAATTTATAATTTAACTCATTTGATCATCTAAGTCAGGGGCTTCCAAAGTGGTCGATATCGACCCATTGGATCGATGGGACTATTCAAGGGCTCGATAAATGCGCGTCTACTTATTTATTATTATTACAGATTTATTTTCTTGTACATACCTGGGGGCTGGTGTGGGGTCAAGAATTCCACGAAAGGGTCGATGGTCTACAACGTTTGGGGACCCTGATCTAAATGCTCAGCTCCGTTGACTCTTCTACTATACTACATGCTGCAACTCTTCAAATTATTTTCATTCGTTAAACGCTCATCCTTTTAATAAAATACATCAATAAGCGAAAATTATTACACGATACCATGTTTGAAAGATATTAATAAAAGATAAAAACTGCGTTCGAAACAGCTGAATTTTTTACGATCTGAATGACACGCTCGAACTTTAAAATATTTCGTAATTCATCTTCAGAACTCCAACTCAGTTAAATATTCATTTATCTATATATAATGTTCTCTATCTCTGTATTTGCACACACATTGCTTCAGATACAAACCTCGGAATCATGTCACATATGCACATAAATGGGTGTTTAACCGCCTACACATTCTTCTACTAAATTAGACCTTAATTATCATTTAGCTCCACGCATCCTTCGATTCTTTCTTCTGCTTCACACTGTAGAGTGATATCACATTGATGTGAAACGCTGTAAATCGACTGCAACTGCCTAAAACTGTGAGATCGAGTATTGGAAGATAATTGCATGTAAATCTTTGGTTGGATATTCTAGACTCTCCTTTATTAATGGAGTGATGCACAATGCTGTTCAGGGATCTCTTTATTTTAGATTATATTCTTTAATAATATTCAGCTTCTTGTCTGGCATTATTAAGCTAAATCTTTAATGCAATATATGTAAATTCCTACCCTCTTTGCAACGTAAATTATCTCCCATAAGAAATCTTTCTTTTATACAACCTTGCACATATTTCTGTAGCTAACACTTTTAGGTAACCTTCCATTTTTATATAATATTTATTTCTTTTTAATATTTCGACGAATCAAAACTCTCCAATAAATATCTGCATTCATATTTAAATTATTCAATACAGTTTCATTTTCTTTTCAGCTTAATCTACTTAATGCTATTCATAAACTTAAATCAAATAATCCGTTCTCACAATGAATGCTATATGAATTCATTCCTTACTTAATTAAGGTATGTTAACGCGTCTAAAAACGTTATGGCCCTTACACAAATGATTCTAAAAGCGCTGATGTTGACTTTTAAACATTGTTTACTATTCTCATTTCGAATATCGAAATTGCTGTATTTTTTATCCAATATTTACTTTATTTCATTAGCATCTCTCTCCTTTTCCCCTCTTCTCCAAGAAGCACATATCATCTTGTGTGTATTTCCTATAAAATTTTCATTAAAATGTTCTGTGCACATTCCGTTTGTATAATCGGCTATGTATTCTAAACTATGCATAACTCATTTCCATTTTAGAAAATTTCTCTTGAACAAGACAAAAAGCAATCTCTTAGATTCAACTTCATAAAAATATATTTAGACTCAGTAATCCATTAATTGATAAATTATATTTCCTTGTGGTATCTGGTATTCAAAATACAGAGACTTTATGCCAGCTCCTTTGTGAGCACCGCTAGTAACATGTAGTCTAGAATCGCCTGTTGCACTGTCACGTTGACGGTAACTAAACTTGCAGCAAACTCACTGGAGTGTTTCTAGGGAACGTATAAGATAAAGAACAAACGCAGATGAAATATCGGCAGAGTTAATGGCCAAAGAATGTGAACATATGGACGTTAAATTTGTTTGTGGCGGTAGGGGAGTAATCGATTACATCGACCCTAGTAATCAGCTGGCACTTATTTTATCGACCCAGTACTCAACTGGTACCTAATTTAATTTATCGACCTTGAAAGGACAGAAGACAAAGTCGACCTCGGCGGAATTTGAACTCAGAACGTAAAACGGACGAAATACAGCTAAGCATTTCCCTACCTTATATAATAATAATAATAATAATAATAATAATAATAATAATAATAATAATAATAATGATAATAATAATAATAATAATGATAATAATAATAATAATAATAATAATAATAATAATGATAATAACAATAATAATAATGATAATAATAATAATAATAATGATAATAATAATAATAATGATAATAATAATAATAATAATAATAATAATAATAATAATAATAATAATAGTGACAATACAATCTTATTCTAACGATTTGAACATTATTTGGTTTGACTTTATCGTAAGCATGTCAAAGCTGTTTAAGTTGACTGATTGGTAGTTTTATAGCGAGGGAACTTTCCGAGAAATGGAAATAAACTTTGGTGTGACTGATATAAAGATAGACGTTTGATGCACATTTACCTCCCTTTACGTATTTTTCATCGCATATACATCAGATCAATTATCTTCTTTTTTATGTCTACCAATTTTTTTCTCGATAATAAATATTAATCAGTCTTAGTAAACACGTTAGACACTTAAACTCAATGCGCATGGTGATTGTATTCCATGCTAATTTTTCTCATAGTAATTGTTGAGGCGGCGAGCTGATAGTATCGTTAGAGAAATGCTCGTCGTCATTTCGTCCGACGCATTCTCAGTTCAAATTCCGCCGAGGCCGACTTTGTCTTTAATTCATTCGATGTAGATGAAATAAAAACCAACTGAACACTGGGGTCGATAACAATTCATTAGCTCCCTTCCCCAAATCTCAGGCTTTTTGCTTATAGTAGAAAATAATTATTGTTGTTACTCTTAGAATGATGTATCGGCACCTCGTAGGACCGACAGAACGTCGGAAATATGTTTCACGGTATTTACTCCGGGTTTTCACAGTCAAAGTTCAAATTCTGCGGTGGTTAACTTTGCCTTTCAGACTTTCGAAGTCGATGCTATATAATGCTGAATTCACTACGCAGAAAGCGACCACGTTCGACCTTAGTTTAACACCTCTAAACCAGATAAATTCAACAGCGTGGAAAATACCAGCTCGTTAAACTTCAGTGATGCGGAAAACAGCCCTCTAGAATCTATATTTTTAACAAACGATGTAGTGCATCGGTGTATACCACAAAAAGCATTTCGAGAGTTTACATTGCTACATGTTTATCCGGATTTTAGAGTAACAGGCATTTCTCTAAGAATAGATACGAAGGGAATCAAGCTACTTTGGGCTCAGACTTTTCGTCGTTGAAGAAGAATACCATACATTATCATCTTAAATGGAATATATTCTTGGAACAAAAAAGATATGTAGAGATAAATAATCCTTGCGAGTATTGCATCACGGAGGCCAACATACACGCGCACACAACAAACAAACACTTACACTCAAAGATAATAAACACTCACAGATACATATATGTATATATATATATATATATGTATATATATACATGGACACACACACACACACACATATATATATATATATAAATACATATGCATACACATATGCACATTTATTTATTTATTTATTTATTTATGTGTTTCAGCCAAGTGGCTGCGGTCATGCTGGTGCACCATACATTTTTCATAAATATATACATATATATATATATATATACGCATGCATATATATGTATATGTATTCATACATAAATGTATATGAATATATATGTATATATAATGTATATATGTATATATATATATATATATATATATATATATATATATATATATATATGTATATATGTATATATATATATATATATATATATATATATATATATATATATATATATATATATATATATATGTATATATGTATATATATATATATATATATATATATATATATATATATATATATATATATATATATATATATATATACGTGTGTGTGTGTGTGGAGTTGATATGTGTATACATGTATAGATAATGTTAGCAATAGGAAAAGAATGGTGAATGAAAAATTTCAATTGTCCCAGATAGAGAACAATAACTTTCACGAAACGCATGAAACACAAAAACTGCAGAAAAGAATACACTAAGAAAAAATACATTTCGCATAGTAAGAACGTAGTCATATAACAAGTAATATATATATTGCTTACACAGGCCTAAAACGCCAACCAAATTAAATCTTGTATGAAGGTAAAAGAAACTGAAGATAAAGGACTGAAATTACATTAGAATCATGCATCCAATACCATATGTTTAATAGAAAATTGCGTCTGTATGGGTTAGTATACGGAAGGATGTAATCACATATACTTACACATGCAAGTAAATAACCAAGTATATCATCGTATATACTTAGAAGCATTCGCAATAAGCATTTATATTATAAATATATATATAAACCTATAGACAAATATGTAGAGGTGAGCCTAATTGCCAGTGTGTGTGTGTATATATATATATATATATATATATATATATATATATACATACAAGTATATACATGGATATTCCTATTTCTTTACAGATCTTTGTGTCTATATATATATGTGTGCTTGTTTTTAGGAGTATGCATATTTGTCTGTGTGACATAAAATTGACTTATGGCTAATAGAATTACCTTCTGAAATTTACTTCGAGAAACCTTTTTCTAAACGCATTATATCTTCAGCTAAATTCAATTATATT
>NC_142941.1:55071557-55074057 GCF_046866305.1 Octopus bimaculoides
CATACACACACACACACACACACACATATATGTATATATATGTGTGTGTGTGTGTCTATCTATATACGTAAATATGTGTACTAAGTATGTATTTGTATATAAATATATACATACTTAATATATATATATATATATATATATATATATATATATATATATATATATATATATATATATATATATATATGCATATAGTTATAATTTTCTATGGAGAAGCATAGAAAGCATGGGAGTGTTCAAGTCAGACCCGAGATGCTAGTATACAGAGATACACAGAGGAGGTTCAAATCAGGCAGTCTACGATTGGTATATACGTATGTAGATAGATTTAATTATGATAGAGTTGTCCAATCTAAAACATTAAGATATTCGGAATATAAAGATATAGAAATATAATGATATAAAAATATAAAAAATATTAAATTAAATCTGTATATGTATGAATCAATCGTAGTCTGCCTGATTTGAACTTCTTCTGTGTATGTATATAAGTATATATATGTGTGTGTATGTATGTGTTCAGCATGCTTTTGTTTGTAATAATGGAAGATAAGATAAAAGTGAGGAGATGATAGAAAATGTTATTAAGGCAGTATTATGTGTCAGTCTTTTACTTAGTGTAAATGATTAATAATAAAATAGTCTCAACCACCAGAATTGATATTTAAAAAAAAATATCTCCAGAGACGTCAGAAGACGATAATTCATTCTGTCTTGAGGTGAGGCAAATATGGGATAGCTAATTTGGATATGCACGTTATATCGAACATTACTCTAAAATTCATGAAAGACGTATGTGTATGTACTTTTATTCTCGTAGTCTGGTCTGGTTGCGTTTTCAATTGTCCGTGTTCGGCTGTGCTGTGGTGTTTAGATAAAAAGAATCATCAAATCGTCCTCGTGATGTCCCTTTCCAGTCTTCTCCTAACAATATCAGAATCGTTCTGACAAAGTGTGAAGTTGTGACAAAGTAAACTAACTTCAATACTCAATAGGGAAGGGATAATTATTAATACAAAGTCGGAATTACGCACACGCATCTGTGTGTGTGTGTGTGTGTGTTTGTGTGTGTGGGTGTGTGTGTGTGTGTGTGTGTGTATGTGTGTGTCTGTGTGTCTGTGTGTGTGTTTGTGTGTTATGACATTTTTTTGTCTGCGACTGACACATTTGAGTTCTTTTTAGCACGATACGTCTACACGGGAATCTTTCAGAAGACAAACGTGCATGTGCCTGTGTATATGTGTATGCGTGTATGTGTCCGAGCGTTGAATCATAAAGAGCAATCGTATGTGTAACCAACCATGAAGAACAAATCACCAGTAGAAAGAAATAAAATACCAATCCCTTTAAAACGACAACCACTTTGACAGAACCAGAATATATAGACATTCAAAGTAGTTTGTCAATGGCCTTTCAGAACAAAACATCCTGACAAGCTTAGCGAATGCAAGCAAAGCTAAGTGACAAGTAATAAATTCATACCATGACAGACAGATAGAATGTTGTTGAAGCCGAGAATTTTAAAATTAAGGAGACAATATTTACAAATCGCCTGAGGAAACACCTAGATCTCATAATGCAGGAAAACAGTTGTATAATCAAGGACCTGGACACCTGGAGAACTACGTTACGTGGAAACAACTGTAAAGATTAAAAACATAAATGTCCAATTTTATCCCTTCTTGTTCACACCATCTTTTGATTTTATATATATATATATATATATATATATATATATATATATATATATATATATATATATATATATATATATATATATATAAGTATGTATGTATGTATATACATACCACATGCCTCTTTCAGATTTCGTCGTCCAAATCCAACCACGATGCTTTGATCAGCCCAGAGCTATAGTAAAAGACACCCAAGGTGTCACGTAGTGGGACTGAACTCTGAACCATGTTCTTGGGAAGCAAGCTTCATCCCATACAGTCACGTATATCCATACATGTGTGCCTGTGTGAGTCTGTGAGTGTGTGTGTATCTATATGTAATTTATAATTTATGTATATGTATTTTATTTATACACTCTATCTATCTATCTATCTATCTATCTATCTATCTATAGATATGTTTTCATATTCTAACATGCTTGCATGCCCGTTCTTATATATGCCCCAAAAATCATCGTCCAGATGTTTATAGGAAAGTATAGATTATAAGCATCATTAATTTCTGCTTCTTTTTTCCACATTATATCCCTGTACGAACTGATAATTATAATTTTTTTTTTCCTTAGATAATGTTCTAATCAATATATTGAAATTATTTATGTAAGTATCTTTGGATATCATCCTGTTTCTCAACAGATTACGCACTTTATGGATTATTATGTTTCATATACCCACAGGGTCACAACTCTGGGTGATGGGCACTTATAGCCGATTGTATCGACCCGCTACTTGAATCATACTTATTTTATAAACGCCTGAATGATTTAAGTGAAAGATAACCTTGGCAACATTTCATACTTCGAAAA
>NC_142941.1:55079057-55151557 GCF_046866305.1 Octopus bimaculoides
ATTGGTGTAATTGGCTACGTGATCTATACAGAAATTGATGATTAGCAATATATCATAGTAAAAATAGATTAATATCTGATTGATTAAATTAATAGTCTTACAGTGGACAGAAATTCTGCAGTTCGTACTGTTTATAGTAAAACTACTTTCGTTAATCTCATTCTTATCGATGAAGGCCAGTAAGTTATAAATAAATTGCATAGGGCAGGGATATTTTCGTCCTGATTTATATCAGTGGTAGTGATAAAATTGAACGTTATCTATAAAATTGGCCAGTATTTCTTATACTTGAGGTAGATATCACTAACAGCCTGGAGAACTGGAAGATACCTTGAAAAGAAAAGAGGAGTGTTAGGAGAGACAAACTGACGTTGGGAAAAACTACGGATGTTACGAAAGACTGACAGTACTAGACCTACTAATTGCGGTTTTTGCAGAAATAGGAAAGTGAACAAAAATAAATATCACGTCTGCCCGAGATGAAGAAAAATAGGGAATAAATGAAACACGGATATTCAAGAAAATAATCTGGACCTGAAATAGGAATGGCAGAAAGGAACATAGAGGATAGTTGGAAGCGGTTACGAATATAAGCAGCACCGTAAGACAATTCTACAGAAGTAGGGCTGAAGATACATTAAAACAAGAAGTGAAAGTAGAGGTCGAAACGATGTGGGTCATCTGGCGGTCAAACACTACCAGGAACGAAATTTAGGTAAATTGAAAAAATGTTGCAACTGAAGCCTGTTCTAACAATTATGGGACAATGGTTCTTCGTCAAAAGAGACAATAACTTGATAATAATTGTTATTAGAAGATACATCCAGAGGAAAGAAATCTAACGACGGAATACTGTGGAAGATCTGCAAAAGCAGAGATCAAAAGAAGCAGAAATATTGGGACATATCTTCAGTGGCCTGTGCTCGATTAGCGTTTAAGGGTTTACGTACGTAAGGGAGATAATACATAGGAACTTCTGAAAATCATGTGCGATATATAGAATGGTGTATCCTATACTGAACAGCGACATGACTATTGATAGGAAATTTTTACTTGAAAAATATTTCTGGAAAATCAGATTGGAACTATTTTGGAGCCCGTAAATATGGAGACTACATTAGTTGTGTCAGTAAAATTGATAGGTTTTCAACTTGAAATAAAACCTATGTACGAGATATTTCAGTTTTCATATAATTAATAATTAGTTTTGCTTATTTTTTATAAGAATTTAACACATTCAGGATTTTAATTGGTTAATATATATTTCATTCTTCTAATATACGTTGTTACATAAAGTTTATGCGAAAAATAGAGCGCCACATAATTGAAGATGTATATATATATATATATATATATATATATATATATATATACATATATATATATATATATATATATATATATAACATAAACTGCCTCAAAAGTATAAAAGAATGAAATTTAGGGGAACAAATAACATACAGAATGTACTATTAATGGCTGCTAGAGACGTGCATTAATTGCTTTAATGTAGCGTCTATTGCAAAACAAATTATATATGAATGTATAGGTTTGTGTATGTTTGTGTAATGTGTATACATACATATGTACTTACATAGATACATACACACAATGTCATATGTGTGTATATATATATATATATATATATATATACAATTAAACCTTGGGAGAGGCATTATGCCGGTAATAAACACACGCACTGGTTCAGTCCTTTATTAATTTATATAGTTTTTTGTTAAATTATTTCATTGCACTCTTGCAATCTCTTCAGTAACTTGTCTCTCCACTTCCATTTATTTTGAATATATGATCTGGCGTTGTTTTGGCGTTGTTTCGAAACTGTTTGGTATGAGCATGTGAGTGTGTGCAAGCTCGTATGTGTGCACGCTCATATGTGTGCACGCACTTATGTGTTCGTGCTTATATGTAAGTATGTGCGTCCATATGTGTGTTTGTAACAATTTCGTTTATATCAGATCAGATAGAGACTTTTTAATTAATTTATTTACGTTCATATTCCGCATCATATGTGTGAACAACACATGCAACCACGGATGTTACGAAAGACTGACAGTACTAGACCTACTAATTGCGGTTTTTGCAGAAATAGGAAAGTGAACAAAAATAAATATCACGTCTGCCCGAGATGAAGAAAAATAGGGAATAAATGAAACACGGATATTCAAGAAAATAATCTGGACCTGAAATAGGAATGGCAGAAAGGAACATAGAGGATAGTTGGAAGCGGTTACGAATATGCACAGAGAGAGAGAGAGAGAATTAAGGGATTGAGATAATTACGTTGGGACTATACTGTTCAGAGTCGAGAAGATTCTGTGGACAAAATCAATTAAATTGTATTTCGTTTATATTTGTGCTGTTATGCTTTCTTTTTCTTTGGGATTTCCATTATTTATTATATTAGTTTTATAGTATCAATTTTCCTTTTAATTCCAATTCCAGATCATTCGAAGATATAAAAGACACAATGTTAGCACAACTTGAATTAAACATTTAACTCTGTTAATTGAATATTCAAGTTATGTTTTATCACAATAATCCAACTTTTTTAAATTAGGATATAAGGAAAGGGCAAAATGAGCAACCACAGTTATAACGGAATATCACATATTTTCGTTTTAAATTAAACGTATGTCGAAATACGATGTATTAACAGATTTACGTGATAGATATTTCCAACTACTGAAACGTACTCTTACCTGTTGTCCTTCCTACTCTATTGTTCAGCTAACCAAAGCCATCTGAGTGAATTTGGTGAGCGGAAACAGAAATAAGACCGTCGTATATATATGTTTATATATGCATGTGTGTAATTGTTTATGTGTCTATGTTCGTCCTCTGTGATTGCTTGTCAACCGGTGTTAGCATGTTTTATAGCCGTAACTTAACGGTTCGGCAAAAAACACCCGGACAATAAGTAGAAGGTTTAGAAAAAGAAGTATTTAGGTCTCTTTCTTCGACAAAAATTCTTTCAGTTGGTGCCCCAGCAACGCCCTAGCCTAATGATTGAAACATGTAGAAGATAAAGTATATATATATATATATATATAATCAAAATAAGCAACAAGTATATACAAAGGTAATGCAGTACGATCGTTTCACGCAACTCCATTTAATTGAACAATGCAACCATTACATCAATTTAAATGCAGGGCAATCCCCAGCTGCACAAAGACAGAATTTAATTAAATTGAAATAAGTATAAATTAAAATAAGTGTAAATATTAAACTATTTCTATGTAATTTTCTTTTCTCACTCTATTGTGGTAAAATTTGGTGTATACTCAAAAGTATTCGTAGAAGTTGTATCCTTTTGTTATAATATCATTCTTAATAATCTTCTTGACTAACCTAAATTTTCACTTTAGAAGTTACTTGATTTATCTCTTTCTTAAAGTTGCTTATTTTGATTCTAATCACCTTATTTTAAAATTGTATGGATAATACCGTACTAAATTCGGGTGCCTCAACTTAAGTACCATATTTATCTGAATCTAATTTCAAAATAAGATGATTACAATCAAAATAAGCAATAAGAATATCCAGAGGTAATGCAGTATATATATACATACATACATACATATATATATATATATATATATATATATATATATATATATATATATATATATATATATATATATATATATATATATATATATATATACATATCTGTATGTTTCCGTCCAACATATCTACTCGTAATACTTTGGTAAGGTCGGGGATGAAACGAAGGCTACACGATAGGCAAAAGCAAGCTTCTCAAACACATATCGTAATGTAAGAATGATTAAGGAATCATGGTATGATTACTTTGCTTGTACAACCATTAGTCATTGTGTCACACATTAATTTGTTACTATATTCAGAACAGATAATTTTTTCATGTGTTCACGTGTCAAAACACATGGTGTTTCATTGGAGCTCTATGGTATTTATAAAGCACGTGTGGAAAGGGGAAGCAGCTGCAGTAAGTGAAATGTTAATACTAACGAATTAATAGACCGTCTTTTTTGTTTTTTAATTATGGAGCTATACTTCAACAATTGTCACTTTAAAATCTTCCCTAAAATATCTGTTGTCTATATGCATGAAATACACAAACACATATACGTAGAAATGTTTGTGTGTGTGTGCATGTGTGCTTTAACCTAGGTTATTAATTACAATTGTAAGTATGCGGAAAACGAAACAAAGTGGGAAGAGAGCCATGTATTATTAAATTGTTGAGTTACACAAAAATTAAAAATAAAATAGATATACATCTTGAAATTAGAAATTCACTTTGCAAATTGGTAATTAGAGAAATATAGGTGTTAATATATAATGGAAAATAGCACCAAGAAGGGAACATATTGAGCACATTTGTTTGCGTATGCATACGTCAAAAGATGTACACGCATATTTATATATATACATACATATATATATATATATATATATATATATATATATATATATATATATATATATCTAGTCGAATGAATCTACACCAGTGCGTATTTTTTTAAGCCTGAAACTTATTGGATCGGCCTCGTTTGCCGCACCGCTAGGATACGCGGCCGCAAAACCACGAGGACAAATAAGAACACAAAGACGCAAACACACAGATATATAAATATATATATATATATATATATATGTATATATATATATATATATATATATATATATATATATATATATATATATATACGACTTGCTTCTTTCAATTTCCATGTCCCAAATCCGGCTCGTGACAATCGGAGAAAACTCTTGCTTGAGGCAAGGGCTGAACCCCGAACCATGATGTAGCTGGGATGCAAACTTCATATGGATGTCTTAATATGGTGCAAATCCAAAGTTCGTAGTCGCACACGCACTTACACGCACATACAACGCGCGAACACACATACACTTATATGCATATATATATATATATATATATATATATATATATATATATATATATATATATATATATATATATATAAATATATATATATAAATATATATATATAAATATATATATATACATATATATACATACATACATATATATATATGTATATATATATATATATATATATATATATATATATATATACATATGTACATGTACAAGTATATATGTACATATAAATTATATATATGTATGTACTACTTACACATTTACTTATATATACACACATACATCCATAAGATATATGCACGTAAATTAGAATACATTAGACACGCGATGTCTAATTTTCACTTTGTTTAGATTTTCAACGTGCTTTCCATCAAAATGAAACCAGTCATAAATATATTGTACACTGTTCCACTTGTAACTACATTTAATTTACACATATTCCTTCATCACAATCTGCATTTTAATGTTTCTTTTATGCAGTTTCCATCAGGCAGTTTATTTAAATTCCTTACTGTGATCTTTATAGCATATTTATTTAATGTAAAGCGAATTTTTCGATTATGCTAACCTATACAGTGATCAAACGCATTGCTAAACTCTATTATCTTTTGTAAGTTATCATTAAATAACTGAATATTTTTTTCTAAGTATCGTTTCCCAGTTTAGATACATGATTTATCATTCACGCTGTTCGTATTCAAATGAACTGCCATTGTAGAAATAATTAGTTCTGCATGAACAGAATTTTAAATTGTAATGGAAAGCCCAGAATAACCCTAATTTAGAAGTACATGGTCTTCCTTGTGAGTATACACACACACACACACACACACACACACACACACACAGATATATATGAATATATATATATATATATATATATATATATATATATATATATATATATATATATATATATATATATATGTGTGTGTGTGTGTGTGTGTGTGTGTGTGTGCTTATATATATATATATATATATATATATATGTATATCTATGCTTATAGATACATGTGTGTGTGTGTGTATGCAAAGTAGCTAGTTATAAAATCTCAAGAAGATATAGAGTAATAACGGATACTAAGCAGTAAAGCCAGTTGCCACATCAAAATGGCTGTTGAATGTTACTACTAGTTTAACCCCAGGCAGATTCTCCGCCAGCTGGTTATCGGCGCAACACTCTGCACCCACCCTTTACATACAATATATATATATATATATATATATATATATATATATATATATAATGTATGTGGAGATTGCTGCAACGATAGCCAGCTGGAGCAGAATCTGCCTGGGGTTAAACTAGTAGTAACATTCAACAGCCATTTTGATGTGGCAACTGGCTTTACTATGTATATATATATATATATATATATATATATATATATATATATAATTATATAAAGGGCATTATTACAGAAAATAATAATGCCACACAGTGGACTTCTCAAAATAACCACGTTTAGTTTATTTAAAAGAAAGTTGGTCTCTTCTGTTGGTTGTTTTTCCTCGCATTAGGTACTAAATGTGGTTATTTTGAGAAGTCCACTGTGTGGCGTTATTATTTTCTGTAATAATGCCCTTTATATAAATATAAACGAATAATCATATTCTTGGGAATAGAAATTTCCCTTATGAAATTTTATTACACACTGGCTTCTTGATAAAATTCTTGTAAAAGAGTTTTATCCCTTTTTGAATTTATATATATATATATATATATATATATATATATATATATATGGTTGTGTCTATATGTAAGTATGTACGTAAATATTTATATATAACGTAAGACAATATATAAACAGAGAGAAGTGACACACAATCATATACATACACATATGTACGGACATGCATAACACGCATACACGCACGCACAAATATACACTCAAACACACACACACGTGTTTATATTTACATTTCTTATAAAACCTAAACAATACATTTGATAAGGAATGATATATACTTTTATGCTTTATACTTTTATACTCTGCATTCCTACACAATCTTATGACGATGCGGTGACAGGATTGACAGCATTTTCGTCCCTGTTCATATTCTGAGTTCAACTTCCACCAAGGTCGACTTTGCTTTTAAGTCACTCGGGTTCGATAAAATAAATTCCATTTGAGTACTGTGGTTAATGGAATCGACTTACTTTATCCCCGAAATTGCTGACCCTGTGCCAAAATTTGAAATCTATATTTCAATCCTAGCTCACCTTTTTCCGGAAATCTTTTTAAAATTGATGCCAACATAATTTGTGCAATATTGATAGAATATTTTCCACATCACACAAATGATATAGCGCTCCCGGCGGCGTTGGAAAGAGTAGAGATTGAGTTTGTTTTAGTCGACCCCAATAGTCAATGCCTCTCATGCCGTCTTTAATGAGTTGCTTTTACTTTCATAATGAGTTGCTTCGTATGGGGAGACCAGAGTGGGCAACAGTATTCAAGGTGGGGTCGGGCAAAAGTAGAGTAGAGAGAGATACATACACACACGCACTGTTTGTATATGTAAATGTATGTACTAATAGACATACGTTCTCATTTATGATTCACATTACTCAATCATTTGCAGAACTCAAAAAACGGTATGTATATTTATCTATTTAATGTTTCGAAATATCAAGCTGTACTTTACTCCAACTACACCAACAATTAGATTTCCCATTAAGTGTTTTAGAATCCAGTTTTGCAATACAAAATGCCATTCCTGATAAATAATACTACGATGTGAGTCATAATAATATTCTAATTTAAAAGCGTCACAAACGATAATGTCCGTTTATTTAATGTGAGGAACATAAATATGCTTTAAGTAAACACTTAGGGATTTTATGCGGATAATTGTGATATGTTTGTGTGAACGTGTTACACACACACACACACACACACACACACACACACACACACACACACACACATATATATATATATATATATATATATATATATATATATATATATATATATACATACAGAGAGAGAGAGAGCAAAGGGAAATGGAATGTTTGTTTCAGTGTTGTGTGAAACAAGGAAAGGAAAAGTGAGAGAATGTGTGAAGACCACCGACTACTACACACTATATATACAAGCATATATACATATGGCTTCAGGTGCATACACACACGAAATTGGTATGTGGTCATATGCTTTCAGAAAGAGTGATATATGCAAGTTATCTAACATCTCATGAAGAATTTATTTTGCTTAATTATAGAAATATCTTGAAAAGACTCTCATTTTAATAACAAAAGAAACATACATTTTATTAAAACACTCACCATGTTGACATAAGCATAGCTATACGATGCCTATCCATTATTTTGTGCTCATCATATTTATTGCAATAAATTATTTTCGGGAGTGAACCATGTGTTTATGGTTTGAAACTGCCAAATTTTCTTGTACTGAAATTGCCTTGTAACAATGTGGTGGTACCCAGCAGCTTGTCACAGTGGGCGTTTATGAACTCAAAGCCGCATAAAATAACCCAACCAATACCAAAAAGTATAGATGTAGAAACATTTTGAAAAAATGCTTAAATGATAGATGTTCCTGCTGTCGACCACTAACTATTTTACAAAGCATTTTCCAGTTCCATATTACCTCTCAGGTCCTAGTATTCATAACAAATACATTCTTTCAATACTAGAATTTGGGTGGTTTATTACAAATGCAGTCAATATTTTCATATTCTTTATCTTTTCTTTTGATTAATCTTCTTACTTCAATTAACGTCGACAATTAACGCCGAGGTCGACTTTGCCTTTCATCCTTTCGGGGTCGATAAATTACCAGTTGCGCACTGGGGTCGATGTAATCGACTTAATCACTTTGTCTCGCCTTGTTTTTCCCCTCTGTGTTTAGCCCCTTTTGGGCAATAAAGAAATAAGAAACGTTAGCACGTCGGGTGAAATCCTTAGCAGTATTTCGTCTGCCGCTACATTCTGAGCACAAATTCCGCCGAGGTCGACTTTCCCTTTCATCCTTTCGGGGTCGAGTGGATTTGGTAGACGGAAACTAAAAGAAGCCTGTCGTACATATGTGTGTGTGTTTGTTTGTGTGTGTACGTGTGTGTGTGTTTTGTCCCCCAACCATCACTTGACAACCAATGTTGGTGCGTTTACATCCCCGTAACTTAGCGGTTCGGCAAAAGATTACCGATAGAATAAGTACTAGCCTTACATACAATAAATCCTGCGGTCGATTCGTTCGACCAATAAGGCGGTGCTCCAGCATGGCGGCAGTCAAATGACTGAAACAAGTAAAAGAAATAAAAGAACAAAATCATATCGTAAACAAGTTTGCTCTGATGAGGTTATGAAGAAGGTAGCATTTTACATTGATTCGCAAATAATGCATTGCATCATTACCAGTAAAGTGGTTTCTTATTCCGTTGTTAGTCATTACTATAGCATATACTGTTAACTAAAGCTATATTTATGACGATATTATAATCAAAACCATTTCCGATTAATATTGGACTCGAAAGCAGAAAGGAAATTAAACAATATGGTAGAGCCAAAATACACATCTATTAGCAATAAGTACGCAAAGTATATAATAACTCTGAGGATATTTATTTTTGTTTCATTATCTTCTCAGTGGATGAGGAATATAGCATAACACAGCACAATGCATATGGGAGGTTAAGGTTCAGTGGGTACATTTGCAATTAATATGATCATTTATGTCTACTCTACTTTAAGATCGTTTCCATACCCTACCGAGTAAATATGCGAAGATATATGTATGTGTATGTATGCTTGTGTGTGTGTGTGTATGTTGCTCTATAGTATGAAGTTCAACAAGTACTAGAGCACTCGATCATTTAAGACGGTAAAGATATCAATAAAAAAACACTCGAAAACGATGTGGAGTTCAGCTATCGAGGTTATCTTGGCCGGAATATTAAAATTATTTCGCTATTTCTATTTCTCAAGCCTTACCTCATATGGATTTGCTAATCCATCATCTGGCTATTTCCAGCTTGAAAAATGGTCATATTCCGGTTCGGATATGCTGGATAACTGAATTTCAGATGCTGGTGAAAAATATTTTTCCTTTGAATTGTTCAAGACAAAATTTATAAACACACATACACAAACACACACACACACATATATAACTGTACATATGTATATTTATATACCACAAACTTGGTTCGGAAATGGAAAGGTCAAGAACACTTACTTCTGAAAGACGTTAATTGTTTGTTTTACACTAGCTCATCGTAGGCGCATGACAAAAGGATCACAAGCCTTGTGGGCCTTCGACGTATTGCTGTGTTGGCTGCCAAGAGAACCTGTTCTTCAAGTTTACATAAGTAAGATATAATCTTTAAATCTAATGGAGTCATAATGCGCCAGAGAACTCAATTAACTTACCTACATTCTATTATCTTACTGAGATGCTAAACCAAACTAGATAACCTTTCTAGTAATGCTGAACTATCGATCCTATAATCCAGTAGTCCTCTGTCTTAAGAGTCCCTGTCTACTTACTTTGTAAGATTACATTTCAAAGACGAAATGTATTACGACACATTATTTGCGCAGCACCAAATGAAATAGATAACAACTAAACATACGGAACACATTTAATGCTAATTATACATACGTGCGTGTTGTGTGTGTGTGACTGTAATTGTGTGTGTGTATGTATGTGTCACTGTGTACATGTTATATATATATATATATATATATATATATATGCGTGTGAGTGTGTTTCCAGCATGCATGTATCTTTATACACATACACTCAAGCACACAGACACGCACAAACGCATACACAAGACACACACACACACACACACACACACACACACACACACACATATATATATATATATATATATATATATATATATATATATATATATATATATATATATATATATATATATATATATATATATATATATATATATATATTGGTGGTGATATAAGGCCATTTGTTAAAATCAAAGACATGAATATATTTCAATTATGCAAATATATATGCTGGCAAAAATATATGTGTATGACAACATTGCTGAAAAGATAATTGTGCTGCAGTTCTTTTGTTCTGCCTATCGCATTTCTTTTTCCTCGGTACGTCTCACTAAAACTTTCTCTTTATACAAACTGAACTATTTCCTACAATATGGCAACAATTCAAAAGCGATGATCATGCATTCATAAAATTATTCTTGGACTACTTGAGTGAATACTCAATAGATAGTCTCAATAGAGTCCACAGTAAGTTGGTTCTCTGTGATCCACGTGCTCAAAATGTTCCGGGTATGGCACAAATGAGTTGCGGTGCAAAACTTTTCTTATTGGAATCTGAAAGTGACTGTGCCAGAAATTAAATTAGGATTTAATTTATACGAACTATAATTCATTGACAAGAAATGAATTGCAATGCCCTGCAATGCAATATAAAGCAACGATACGTAAATTGGTAGAACAGTAATATTACGTTAGTGAATGTTTCAAAGCTGAATGTATTTCCATAGTGTTCTTTAAGCAAGCGAAGCAAAGAATATTATCTGGTTCTCAAATTTTCAGACTCTTTGTTCTCAGCTAGCGTTGAAGGCTGTTATTTCGTTTCATCCATCGAGGTTTAAAAGGGTCTACGTCAGCTTATAATTAATTTGAAAAGATCAAAAGTTACACACATTTCCTCTTTGATGTAGGATTAAGAAATAAGTTAGCAAAACGTAGCAGAAGTAACTTTAGCATAATTGATTCATATTTCTGGTATTGCTGTTAACGGGGTGACTTCCAAGCAAGAAGCGTTTCTTTTCTTTCATAGATTTAGTAAACCGGAATTATTCATATATCCATATATTAAAATTTCCCAGTTTCCTTTGCCTTTCGGAGCAAACATACTTCATAGTAGTTCCTTATTTTATGGGATTGAAAGGATTCTTAATTTCATCTCTATAGTACAGGAATTCCTTTCAAAGGTAGCAATATTAATTATATTGTCAAAGAAATCACAGAGAAGGGGTCTATATATTATTTTCAATGAAACGAGAAATATTTAATCTTTTTAGCACAGAGTGTTGTTAGAAGTTTCTTAGCTTAGGGTAAGCCCTTACAAATAATGCCTATGATCAAGAACCTTCTGGAAATGAGCATACTGTACCTTTGTACACTCCGGTATACATTATATAATGGTTCGTTCCTTGGTTTTAACGTGGTACGATTGAAGGCGCTGTAGCAGCAAATACGTCTAGCAAGTTCACTCACTATATCATTTCCATCACTAGGCAAAAAGATACCAATTTTGACGATATCAACACAGACATGTGTTAATTTTTTACCTTCAGTCAAGGCAGATGCCGTCCCAGAGAATTTAATGTATAGGAGACAACTGTCATTGAAAACACATTGATACCTACGCGAGAATAATGTTGATTTATATTTTAAGTTCTTGCTACTACTTACATCTTGTTACTTTCAGTCTGCTTGTTCTATCTAGGATTCTTGTTCATATTATGTGGTATTGGCACCTTGTTCTTCATTGTGATTTTGCTCATATAATAATACTTCGTGTTATTTCTTTTATCCATTTACTTTTGTAGTCTTTCATATTGTTTTGTTGATATCGTAATCATTTGTGAGTAACCAGAATTAGTTCTGCTTCAAAAGACAAATGTTGAAATTAATTAAACATTTAATCAGTGTTACTAACCGTAGTTATCTCAAATTTAGTGTTGTTCTTGTTACTTTTATTAAATTAATTCATTAAACGTGTATTCAAGACTATTAACTTAGAAGATAAATATAAGCACACACATACTCATATATATATATATATATATATATATATATATATGTGTGTGTGTGTGTGTGTGTGTGTGTGTGTGTGTGTGTGTGTGTGTGTGTGTGTGTAAGCATGCGTGTGTATATATAAATATATATATATGTATATATGTATATATGTGTGGATATATACACACATATATACAAAATTTTTGTTGAGGCAAAGTGTGAGTTAAAAAAGTGACAAACTTATTTAACAAATTGTTTCGATAAATATGTGTGTGTATAGCTACATTAACAGACACACACACGCACACACATACATACGCATCCATACACACACATACACACGCATTCACACATCTATATTTATATGTGTATGTACAGAGACATGACAAATTTAAATAGACACCCTTATACTCGTTAAAATTAATTTAAATCTGAAATTATACATTTAAATTATTTATTAAGTATTATAATGTGAATATCTAATATCTAATAGATACGTCCTTAACATTTTTCAATGCAAGGATTCTATTAGGCCTGCTACTGATCAGGTGACAAATATTCTCTTGAAATTCTTGCCAAGTTTCATGCAGTAATCTCAAAAGATCTGGCTTTGAAGATGCTTTCTCGTTCGTTTTATGAAGTGTTCTGTTCATTATGACCTAGAGGTGTTCAATAGGATTCATGACTGGTGACTGTCGTGGCCATGGAAACTTTTTAATGTCATTCTCTTCGAACCAACCTTGCGTATTTTTAGCCGCTGTGACAAGGGGCTCGATCTTCCATAAATAAAGAGTCTTCTTTAAGCATTTCACCATTGGAGAAGATTGGAAGGTGTCCTTTCTACGATATGGATACATATTTATTTGAGATTGTATTTCCCTCACACTCCACCAGCTCCAGTTGCTTCCCAGACTATCACAGAATAGCCACGGTGTTTCATTGTTGGCTGCAATCTTTTCACCTTAAATTCTTGATCACAGACACTCCAGGTTTTCTGCGATTTTACTCTGACTGCGACTGTTACTGTTATCCCGAATGAAAAATGTCCTTAAAGGAAAACGTTTTGCAGATAAGGAAGAGCAGAAATACAACGACGGAGGTATTACAAGGCATCACTTTGCAAGAGTTCCAGGGCTGCTTCGAACACTGCAAATCAAGTCTGGACTGATGCATTGCTTCAAATGGAGAATAATTTGAAGGCGATAAAAGTGTAGTAAACATGTAAAACTAGGTAAATAAAAAAAATTTGCAAAATTCCGAGGGGTTTTTTGATACCTCCACGTAAGTGCACCGGTACGTATAAATAGGCATGTGTTGAACGTAACTCATCACGAATGGTCTATTCTTGGCACATAACAACAAAACGTTCGATATATATTCACCAATAATTTAGAAAATTCAATGTTGTGACGATAGACAGTGTGATATATAAGAAATGAACAGATACATATATACAATAAGATGTTATATAAAATAAATATGAAAACATATCGATGATGCAGTGGAAGAAGTCGTGTTTCTTCAAACAAAACGTCATTCGTCAGCCAGTTTCGATGAAGAAGGCAACAGTAACGGCGCATTATTCTCTCCTAAACACAACGAGTCCTCATCCTATAAAACGCATCGAGATACGAATCTGACAGAATACAAAACAATAATTTGATATTATCATTGTTAATATATAATATCCTACAAGGAACTGGACTCTATCGTAAAAAAAAAAGAACTAACACAGATGTATTTAATAGAGAATTTTGTTGTGCATGCCTGTTGAATGCGAAATATTGCGGCCGATCTAATCTTTTTGTGGTATAATAAAGAAAATTGCTTGCTGTATACCTAATGATAATTTTCGATATTCAGAGCCACAAAACGTACCCATACACGCAAAGACGTACTCACATACACGCTTACACATACATAGATATATACACACACCCACGCAATGTGGAGAAAAGACAGGAATTGAGAGACACAGAAAGACAGACTACGATGTACATACACAGAAACAGATATATAGATAGAGACGAAGAGAGAGAGACAGACAGAGAGAAAACGACAGAGAGATTTGTATCTATTTATGTATGCATAATCTGTGTGTTTCTAGATGCGTGCGGTAATTGTACATATGCAGGTATATGAAATACATACATACATATATATATATATATATATATATATATATATATATATATATATATATATATATATATATATATATACATATATATATATATAAAGAGAGAGAGAGAGAGAGAGAGAGAGAGAGAGAGAGAGAGAGAGAGAGAGAGGAGGGAGAGACTCGTATGCGCATTTCTGTATGAAAATGGAGGAAGCTCTGAGAAATAGTAATTTTTGCATAACACAACATCGACTCATCAAAATGTCGGCGTTAAAGACATTTTGTCAAACACGACGTAACGCTTTATTAACGAAGTTTGATGTTAGTTTATGTTAGCGCAGCAGGTAATTCCTACATAAAACACGTCATGTTGTTTCCTGTTAAAATTCCGGTTGTCATTCACGCGAGAGAAATTATAAGTTAATAAAAGCATCCATTGAACGGCAAATAATACACTTGTGTCTCGAGCGGACTTTCGTTATAGCATGACGGAACATCATGGGAAGATGTTGAATCTCGTTCAAATTTATATATAGAAATATTTTGTTGATTTTTCGCAGAGATTTTTCAGCTTTCTGAGAATATTTGAATGGCACATAAATTATTGTATCACCTCTGCTTTATGTATTCGTGTATGATACATACAGAAACACTCACGTTCCCACAAATAAACACGCAAGCACGCACATGTGTATGTGCGTATGTGTGTGTGTGTGTATGATTGTGTGTGTATTTGCTTGTGTGTGTGTGGGCGTGGGGTATCTGTCTTATACATCGTGGAGAAGTTTAAATGTTGACAGTATTGAAAGCTTGGAGATTGGCACGAATACCTGTAGCAGATGGAATTCTGCTGAAGACAACAACGACGATGGCAGGTACTTTTTAAACCGGATGATGTGATGAACGTACCATCTTATCAGCAAATACTCCAAATGTTTGAATGTATATTTATAGCCAACTATACATCCATCATTACGACAAGATTACATTTGAGGTCTTTTTCGAATGGAGAATTTACTGAACAATATTTGACAAAGAAATCAGATTGTTTTTTTTTTTTTTCTATATCAACTGCATGTCATATTCTGAGCATTGTAGCTGGCATTTCATTGAGTTTAATTCTATGCTTCGACTATTGTTGTTTTTCTTCGATGATATTGCTGGTTAAGTAGGCCTTCTATTTCATACTCAAGATGGTGGGGGAGCTTCTGTTAATGGAAATGCTTCAGTTCTTCGATGTCCCGATTATATTTTTTCGTCGATTTGGATCGTCTTTTACTCTTTATGATATCTTTGGACCATTTGGTTTAGGTTGGAGGTGTTTTTCAGTGACATTATGTTTTCGAGTATGACATGGTAGGATTCACTATTTAGGGGATAGTAACTAGAAATGTATAGTACGACCTTCAGTTCCGATTTATTTATTTGTTTTCTTTTTCTTTTTGTCATAGTTCCTTGATACTGAATTTCTCGAAGCTTTGTTTTCCGTTATAGATTGTAAACGATGGCAAATTCTTGACAAGATATTTATTTGCAGTTCTTTTTGTCATGTCAAGTGTGGCATGAATTGAATGGCGAGCATTGTCTGAAGAATAAGGTATAGTCTATAGTATATGAATATGATCATTATGGGATCCGCGGTTCTCTGCCTTGGGACTATTAACTGCCATCTCTAGCATGCTTGTGTCTAGTACCGATGAAGAATAAAGACTGAGAAACTATGGACTACAGGACTTGCCAAGCTGGAGAGGAGTGATTCGGTCCCTTACTCACAATATATCGGACACAGGTTGTGTCTCGTTGACTAGCTGAAAAAGATGTATTACTGCAGTTAAAATGTAATGACATAGTTCTCTATAGAACAGCCATGTTATAGTGGAAAAAACGTTACCTATACACACACACACACACACACACAGACACAGACACAGACACACACACACACACACACACACACACACACACACACACACACACACACACACACACACACACACACACACACACACACACACACACATATATATATATATATATATATATATAAAGTGGAATATCTCATCGTATTCGATGCATTAGGGTCAATGGCTTTAGTTTATTTTTTCTTAATCTACATGTTACTGCTTCTGTATTTTTTGAGAGATTATGTTTGCTTCGTTTTTGCAAACCAGACCGCACCATCCGCACACTAAAAATTGAAAGTGAAATGCTTTCTTTTGATCTTGCCCTGGGACATCTAGATGATCTGTTCTTGTGTTGACATGGTTTTTGATACCATTTTGAGAGATTTATCAGCAGCCTATTCTTAAAACCCTGATGTATTCATACGAATATCTATGAGTTTATCTTTCAGCTCATCCCTGTAACTAGGAAGCAGTCTTCCTACATTTCATACTCCTATCTGAAGTTGGCCATGAGTGGGAATTTTCAGAAGTCTTTCATCATCATCCTAGTAACGTGGACAGCCCATCTTACTATGATAACATATTTGCGGCAGAAATGGCTTGCTTTGCAAACATCCGTATTGATTATTCGATCTGAAGCAATTACAACATCAAAGACCAACTTGTGGCTATGTAAGAACATAAAACTACTAAATCCGTCTTCATGTATTTTTTAAAGTTTCAATATGTTTGTCATACCACTGCGGCATGAACTGCATCGCATTTGCACTGCAATTGGTTGAAAGAAAAAGCTACTTAAAGGTGTCAGGATTTTGTTCCTCTTCCGTTGAACTTAAATATATGGCATATAGGAATTTAATACGTAGATATTGTTTCCTTATTTATATTTGTCGTTGTTAAGTTATGCTAGGTTCATTATAAAACCGTGCTTTCACCAGTACAAGTAGCCCATTTCTCCTTCGCGATTACGAATTGCATAGCAGCAACAATAAAATAACAAAAATACGAACAACAAGAGACTCTAATAAAATGACAACGATGAAGAAGATGGACATAAGGTCGATGACAACATCGACATCGACATCTACATCTACAGTAAGGTATCTCCTTTCCAACGGCGTAAAACGTATGTGTAATCATTTAGTTGTTGTTCGACCAATTTTCATTGTTGCTACTTCAGTGATTATTTCGAAGAGAATAACCAAAGAAATATATAAATAAATAAATAATAAATAAATAAATTTGAATGTTTTACTGGGAAAATTATTAAAGTAAAAATTCTAGACAGAAGCAAATAGCAAAATAATGCCATAAATAGAAAGATTAATGAGTGAATTGCTTCTCTTTATATTATATATTAATCAAACAGGAAACTCAAGACGTTCTGTGACACACAGGGGTTGAGAGAAATTTTTCTGTTATAATAATTTTACTTTTCAAAAGTCCTGATGTGCATGTATACGTGTGTGTGTGCGTGTGTATATGTGTATTCATGAGTGTGTACGTGTGTAGTTATATGTGTATATGTGTGTGAGTATGTGTGAGTAAACATATATATATATATATATATATAATGCATCACAGATTATTCGCCATCCCAACGATGTTACGTTGTCATCGAAATAGATTCATGGGTGCACAAATACATGCACATACATACATATATGCATACGCACACACACACAAATACCTATAATAAGTGTTTGTGCGCTTACTTCTTCTAAGTGTATGCGTGTGTGTAAATAAATGTATATGGTTATATATATATATATATATGACATACAAATGACTAATGTGTGTGTCTATAAATATATGTGTGTGTGTGTATCTGTCTCACTGTATATATGTATGTATGTATGTACATATATGCGTATGTGTGTGATAAATGTAATAAATCTACATATGGTATATAATTAATATTCTCACTGGTGACATTTATGGTAATTGCAACTATCTGATTCCATGACCTTCACGTTTTATTTCTTTTCATTTTAGTACTTTTCTTTATCATATATTTTTTTTCTCATCTCCCATTTTCGATCATTCTGCTTTTTGTTTTCTTTAGTCACGTATTCTGAATGCGATTCAATATATTCTGTCTCTTCCATTTTTGAAACGTTTTAGTAAGATTTAAGTATTATGATTTCTCATATTGGCACGATTCCAAGATGATTTTCTTGAGTGCATAGAGCCATATATCCATGCCATTTCACATACTTTTCCTGTACTTTCGCACGTATATCTTTTATTAAAAGAAACAAACTACAAGCCTGTTGACACATGTGCTGGCCCGGGTCAGCGAACCTTTCGCTACACTTTTGATGTATTTCTCTGTCGTTTGTTGGAGAAGAATCCTTTATTTTGTGACTGGTTTTTCATCTAACAAACTCGGTAATATGATATTTTTTCGGTTGTTAACTTCTTTTCTCATCCGATCAAGTGAAAGGCATATTTTTCTTCACTCCAATAGCTATGACGTTACACAACCATATACAATAATATTAAGTTAAACACAGATAAAGCTAAATTGTTTTCTCACATGATCAAATGAAAGGTAAAGCCCGAAACGCCAGCTTTGTTTCTGCGCCTCACGGTATATGACCGTAAACAACCTCATGCACATCACTAAATCAATTAGCCACATAGCGAAACGACAACTAAAACATTGCTGTGATTTCAGCTTAAAGCTTAAAGGTGGCGCCAAATTTCGTTAATAGTTTCTGATAAAAGCGCAAGCCCAGTGTTTTTCAGGAGAAAAATAATTTTTTCAGGAAGCAGCCTTAGCATTTTACATAGAGAGATTCGGTATCTGTTGAATAGTATATCCCTCTTCTTACTATATACACTTTCTTACAGCTGCATAGAAATCACAAAAACTGTTACTCAGAGGTTCACGTTCACGTTCGTCAGACAGCTTCGGTTGAGTAACAGTTTTTCTGATGTCTTTGAATCTTTATCAATAAATCGTATTACCTGACCGCCGGTATTCGAGTACCATTTTGTCCACCTTGTTTCACATTTGCTTACTCTGGTATATATCTATATATACATATATGAAGGGGAGATTGGTATACATGGGCGACTGCTAACCTTCCACAAACAATCTTACCCAGACTTGTACCTCGGAGGGTAACTTTCTAGGTACAGTCCCATGGTCATTCATGAACGAAGGGGGTCTCCTCCTCCTCCTCCTACATACATATATACATATACACACACACAGATATATATATATATATATATATATATATATATATATATATATATATATATATATATATATATATATATATATATATATGTATATATATATATATATGTATATATATATATATATATAAAAGCATGTGCGTGTGTACCTGTTCTTGTGTCTGTTTTTTCACTGCTTCACAAACAGTGTTCGTTTGGGTACGACCCGCCACATCACGACTTGTAAATGGGGATGACACAATAAGTACAAAACTTCAATGAATATAAAGTACCGGTGGCGATTTGTTCGACTGCGCCATTCAAGGAGATTTTTCAAATGGCAGCATTCCAATGGCTGGAAAAAGTACAAGAATACAAGAATAACAGAATGGATGAAGACGTAAGTATTCAGGAGTACTTTTTCAGTACATATCTCTTTAGAATTATCAAATTGAAATGAGGAAATTATTACATATTCGGAAAATATTGTATACATAATATTAGTCGTGACTTTCTGAACAGGAAGCGGGGATAAAGAGATAAGTGAAGAAAGAAAGAAAGAATGAATAAATGAATGAATAAGAGAGAGTGTGTGCGAAAGAAGAATGAGAAAATAGATTAAATTTTTGAGAGGAAAGTATGAACGAGGTTTAAATGAGAGTAGGTTTCTATCAACGCTAAATAGAATGAGCTTATTTACACGGGGGAATTAATAATATTGAGAGCAATGCAAATTGGCTTAAGTATGTTTAAAGGTAGCACTTAGATAGGCCGTGGTCTATGTATCATATGGTTGTGTGCTGATATGGGTTCAATCCCATTGCGCTGCAACGTTGCCAAATGTCCTTTTATGTGGCTCCTAGCCAACCAGTGCATTGTGAAGGAGATTGTTAGACTGAAATTGTGTGAAAGATTGCCGTATGTACCATGATTTATAAATATAAATGTTTATATATATATATATATATATATATATACACACATACGCACATACATATATACATGCATACATACATACATACATACATACATACATGCATACATTCATACATATAGCGCATTCACACAGACATATATGCATACATATAAATAGACAGGCTCAGAAAGAGAGAGTGGTACGGACAGGAAAGCAGTGTAGAATTATATATATAAACATGCGTGTGTGTGTGTGTGTGTGTGTGTGTGTGTGTGTGTGTGTGTGTGTGTGTGTGTGTGTGTGTGTGTGTGTACGAAGAAATAAAGAGACTCAGATATATAAGTTCATTCACACATAAAAGTTTCACGTACGGCAGATATTTACCAATCTACAGAGTATTAAACTGATATCTGAAGATTTATGATTATAAACGACTGCACTTTAGCTGTTCAGATATAAATGTCTTAGAGTTGACAGTTGTTATTACAGCTAAAATAGGAAATTTCCCGCCAATTCTCTATCCATATGTCTAAACGTGCTTGATCTCTTGTCTCCTCGAATCAGCACATTCACTTGTTCAGTTACTGAATAATGATAAAAGTGCATTTTTCTTCACAAAAAGGAATTTGTTTCAGTACACTCCGAATATTTTTTGGAAATTATCCAATTTTTACTTTTATCTTTTTATCGTTTTTCTCCCACTTGTAACCCACAGCGATAAGCTGACGGAAATTCCTGATTGTCTTTGGGCTACATTGATCTAAAGTATATCTTTCAGAAGATTTTACTTTGCTCTCTTTGAGAAGCGGACTATTGTTTTCCGATCAGAGATCTATGTAGACCACCAATAAATTACAAGTGATATTTTGGAGAACCAAAGACATCATATTGTGTTGAGTACTTTGCCTTAAAATATCTGCTTTGTCATTACGCTCACTTCACTTCACTTCCACAAATACATGCTGAAACCTATGTCATTTGTACTTCTTTCGAAGGAAAACGAATAAGTGACCGCCTTGGTTTTTCGTAAAAGTTAAGGGGAGCACATGGCGGAACACTTAGTACACCGGGCAAAAAGCTTAGCAGCATTTGGTCGGTCTTTAGTTCAAATTCCACCGAGTTCTACTTTTCCTTTTCATGCTTTTGGTGTCTATAAAATAGGTGTCAGTTGAGGACTGGGATCGATATCATTGACTTCCTCTCTTCCTCAAAAATGCTCGCCTTCTGACAAAATTTGAAACCGATGTTTTGTGAAGCTGGAAGATTGCTATGCAAATGAGAGGGCTATACCTCAATACACGTGCTGCCTCAGTCTCAATGTGCAGCGTCATATGATACAATTGTCTCCATGCCGGAAGGCTTTTCGACTGTCACCTCCCTATATAATTATTTACACAACATGAAATGTGCCGTCCTGTAGTTTAAGATCGTATGATTTGATCTGAGATCAATTTCTAACAATTAAGAAATATCTACTGGCCAACGTAGTTTTCGTTCTTATAATCTTACAACTGTCGTAACACTTGCAGCATCCATTTACATGTGACAGCATATGATAGCCATTTTACAATAACGTGTACCGATGGCAGAATATGAACCAAGGTTGGTTGTCCAATACCTTACCCAGTGTGTCATCCATAAACATGGCTGAGTATTTTCTATTTTATAGAATAAATTATATTTTTTTGTGATTAAGATTAACATTATTGTCTTGTTTTGTTCTTTAGTTTCCTTATTAGCTATTTCTACACCTGGGTTCTTCAATGTGTACAATTAACTGAACAACAGAAATAAGACAAAAATAACATGTAACAATACGAAATTCTACTTCAACAACAGTGAATCATGCCCAGCAAACAAAAAAAAAATTGTAAATAAAAGAAAAACTATCGTCAACGAAAGACATGAAGAGAATACTGGAATGATTAGAAAGCAATAAAACAGACCAAAGAGAGAAAAGAAAAGTGATGTAAGATAGAATTTAAAACAAACAAACAAGTAATATACGAAACAATAGCGCAAAATTATGAAGTACAAAGAAAAATGATATTCTTAAACTAAATATTCTAAACATCGAAAAGAATATGATGAAACGCCGAGAAGAAATCAGATGATAATAAAAAGAATCTAAAAGAGATTTTTCTGCAGGACAGAATTAGATATTTGCGAATCATTTAGCTACAGGCTTGCGTAAAGTTTAAAAGAAGGCAGAATGACAGTAGTAAGCTACATTATTAGAATAAAGTTTAGACCATGAAGAAAATAACGAATGAAATGACGTAACCCAGAAAATGCATAAAATTAATACAACTTTCACCAAAAGTGAATCAGTAAAAAGAGCAACGCACCAAAACAATGACACTCAAAAGTATTTCTACAATAAATGGTATTCTACAAGCAAAAGGGTTTCGAACTTAAGCACAAATCCAGCAATTGAATGGAACCATATTGTATGTGTGTGTGTAAATATATATATATATATATATATATATATATATATATATATATATATATATATATATATAATCATAAATATATAAGGGTCAGCATAAGTTGCTTCACCAACATACTGAAAATTTAGAAATAGCATATATATATATACAGAGAGAGAGAGAGAGAGAGAGAGAGAGAGAGAGAGATGTTGAGGCGCAATGGCCCAGTGGTTGGGGCAGTGGACTCGCCGTTGTAGGATCGCGGTTTCGATTCCCAGACCGGGCGTTGTGAGAGTGTATTGACCGAAAACACCTAAAAGCTCCGGTAGAGGGTGGTGGCGAACCCTACTGTACTTTTTCACCACAACTTTTTCTTACTGTTTTTTTTTTGTTTTTGTTGTACCTGTATTTCAAAAGGCCAGCCTTGTTACACACTGTGTCACGCTGCATTTCCCCGAGAACTACGTTACGGGCACACGTTTCTGTGGAGTCACCACTTGCACGTTATTTTCACAAGCAGGCTGTTCCGTTGATCGGATCAACTGGAACCCTCGTCGTCGTAAGCGACAAAGCGGCACGATATATAGATATAAAATAAAGATTCAGATAGAATCAAGTACTTGAAAAAATATGCACCATGTAGGGTTCGCTAAACCTGTGGTTTCTGCCTATGGTTGATAAGTATCACAGAGGATATTCCGGTTGTGTAATGTCCCAAATGAACCAGAACCAATTGATTCGAGCATGTAGGTGATTTAGATCTCATATAGAAGCAGTTGTTGAAGCTGAAGGTGGCTTTATTGAATAACATTATAGGAAAGAGTTTTTTTTTATCCTCATAGTATTTTCTGATAAATAAAGTTATAATTTGTTATATATATATATATATATATATATATATATATATATATATATATATATATATATATATATATATATAATATTATTAGGGACAAAATCCAAAATTACAGGTAAAAAACTCAATTAAAATCAATTTATAAAAAATTAAAATTAAATTGAGCCTTATAGATAAAGTATATATAAAATATATATAGTTTTCGGGAAAATAACCAATTTTCAAGAACTCATCGATGAAAATCCACTATCACATATAGAAAAATTAATAATTAAAAGCACAATAAATGAGTATAATATAAAGTAAAGTAAATATCATAAGATAAATATAATAAAAAGATTACACGTGTTTCATAACCAATGTTCAAATAGAAAAGAAATTTAAATCGATTAAAATCAATTGAAATTATCGAAAATAAGTTCTATTCAAAAATATAGCTACTCGTCAGATCGTAAGTAGAACAATAATTAGATATATATCTCAACCAACAATAAGTACCAAATGAATTAATATGAAATACTTATTATATAAAGATAGAAAAATTATTTAAAAAATATCATAATATCAAAATAATAACCATTCAATAATCATCCCTTCATCCATAATAATAACATGTATATTATATACAAAAAACATCTTACCTAAATTATCATTGTTTTAAATTATCATTGTTTTAAATACAAGTTGAACGAAGTTTAAGTTTAAAATAATAATGAAGATAAAATTAGTACATATTTAACCGGTGTAATAGTTAAAGCTATACTATTTAAAGCTAAAGACGTTTATTTAATTATGATTAAAGATCAATTAAATAATAGAAAAATACAAGATTATTTATTTCTACAAACGTAATAATAAAAAATATGTGATAGTGGATTTTCATCGATGAGTTCTTGAAAATTGGTTATTTTCCCTAAAACTATATATATTATATATATATATATATGTATATATATATATATATATATATATATATATATATATATATATATATATATATATATATATCAGTTATTTTATGAACATAAATCTGTTGTCAATTTATCATACGTCCCCTGCATATATGTATATATATATATATATATATATATATGTGTATATGTATATTTATATATGTATGTATATATATATATATATGTATATATATATATATATATATATATATATATATATATATATATATATATATATGTACGTAGTAATGTATGTATATATGTCTTTTGGAGTGACTTCATATAAAATCGTGTTATATGTACATACAGCTCATGTTTACATATTTCAACGCAAACCGAACTTATTACATTCTCACCTGTTTTAATATATTTCTTGTATCTTTCTGTGTTGCTTTATTTCACATTATACACTAAACAGAAGTACACTCAGATACACACACGCGCGCACACACACTCACTCACACACACACTGACAATGAAATACCACTTATCATATGCGCGTGTGTATATGTGTATATGCGTGTGTATATGTGTATATGCGTAGGTATATGTGTATATGCGTAGGTATATGGCATTCACTATTCCATCAAAATATATGAATACAAGTTTAAATCTCAGATATAATCCGATGTTGTCGCATTACAGGCTTTTTACTATATATTCCTTAAATCTGCACGTCTAGTTTATTTCAAATGACACATTAAACCCCCATAGACACATACACACCTAGTATTACATACGTGTACGAGTTTGTGATCTTGAGTGTATGTGTGTGTCCGTGTTTGCGTCTAGCATTCATAACTGTGTCAATATATTTGACTACATTGTCTATTTCTTAAATATATAAATATCGAGGTTTTCGCGTTAACACTTCTTAAGAAAGGAATTCTTTATACCTCCTTGTCCTGCTTTATTTCGAATGATACATTAAAGGCACGAATACGTAGATACACACACACACACTAACATTATGTGGTAAATGAGTGGTTGTGCGTGGACGTGCGTGTTGATGTTATGTGTACAGTACATACGTTTATGCAAAGTATTTGAATAATAGTTCAAATTTAATAACATGAGATAAGCTAAGAGTATAGCGCCATGAGCAGCCAGTAGCATTACCCTCACCAACACTGGCACAGTATAATTGATCATTGATATCATCGTCCCCGATCATTGATATCAATGCTGCATTAACATCAACAATGAATATCTATAACAGTTGTGTATATGAAAATTTTAAGCAAATTTGGAAAGGTCGAATCGCAAGAAACGATTACCAACCCACTTAACCACTAACGCCAGTAGATTTCGAACAGCACTGCTACTAAGCCTTCCTTTATAATCTCATGTAACACTATTAGCACAGCGCCTTCTCTTAATCTTGTGAGTAATGTAAATACAAACACGGCTATTCTACATATGAAGGGGAAAGAAATGGAAATCCCAGATTAAAGTTTGAATAGTTTGATTAACATTGACAATCGTTAGAAGCTATCAAGAATTAGCATTTCAAATGAGTTTCCTATGAGATAGTATAGCAACTGATGTTATCACATGGTTCAGGCGATGTGAGTTGATACAAACTGATATAGTTTGCAAACATGGCATCACCTCGTGGCATACACACACAAGGGGACACTGCGTCGGTATGTTACAATGTGCACAGAGTTACACAAATATAGATATACACAACAACGTATATGTGTGTATATGTATATAAATATATATATATATATATATATATATATATATATACATATATATATGAATATATATATATATATATATATATGCACATTAATATATATATATATGTGTGCATAAACATATATGTACATGTATATATACGCATATATATATATATATATATATATATATATATATATATATATATATATATATATATATGTATATACATATATATATATATATATATATATATATATATATATATATATATATATACATATATACAGGCATACACATGCATATGTCTATATATTTATATATGTATACGTTTGTGTACGTATATACGCGTTTATGTAATTTTATGTGTATATGTATGTTTTACTAGCGACTATATATATATATATATATATATATATATATATATATATATATATATATATATATATATATATCTTCTTATGTATATGTTTGTGTGCACGGATATATGCGTATATACGAGAATATGCGTATATGCATGATTTACTTGTAAATAGACGCCTATCGATAGAAGGATAAACATACGTTTGATAACAGTATAATAGATAGATAGCAAAATAGGGATAGATACCTAGAGAGGGAGATGGGGAGGAGAGAAATACAGAGACGCAGACAGATATATATATATCCATGTATATCACTTGACGTATCGATTAAAGTACTGAGCAATATTTTCCTTTGTATGGAATCATATATACATATATATGTATGTTTTTGATTTTTATTATATACATCGACGGATCTCCGCTAATTTCTCTTTATAGTTTTGACTTGTTTAATCAACTGAATTGTGCAGTTTATCAAATTTGCCTGTAAGGGGTTGCACAATCTTTATGTTAAAGGCACGAATACGTAGATACACACACACACACTAACATTATGTGGTAAATGAGTGGTTGTGCGTGGACGTGCGTGTTGTTGTTATGTGTACAGTACATACGTTTATGCAAAGTATTTGAATAATAGTTCAAATTTAATAACATGAGATAAGCTAAGAGTATAGCGCCATGAGCAGCCAGAAGCATTACCCTCACCAACACTGGCACAGTATAATTGATCATTGATATCATCGTCCCCGATCATTGATATCAATGCTGCATTAACATCA
Organism: Octopus bimaculoides; assembly: GCF_046866305.1. NCBI lineage: Eukaryota > Metazoa > Mollusca > Cephalopoda > Octopoda > Octopodidae > Octopus > Octopus bimaculoides. The sequence continues at coordinate 55,106,949 of NC_142941.1, forward strand.
ACAATGAATATCTATAACAGTTGTGTATATGAAAATTTTAAGCAAATTTGGAAAGGTCGAATCGCAAGAAACGATTACCAACCCACTTAACCACTAACGCCAGTAGATTTCGAACAGCACTGCTACTAAGCCTTCCTTTATAATCTCATGTAACACTATTAGCACAGCGCCTTCTCTTAATCTTGTGAGTAATGTAAATACAAACACGGCTATTCTACATATGAAGGGGAAAGAAATGGAAATCCCAGATTAAAGTTTGAATAGTTTGATTAACATTGACAATCGTTAGAAGCTATCAAGAATTAGCATTTCAAATGAGTTTCCTATGAGATAGTATAGCAACTGATGTTATCACATGGTTCAGGCGATGTGAGTTGATACAAACTGATATAGTTTGCAAACATGGCATCACCTCGTGGCATACACACACAAGGGGACACTGCGTCGGTATGTTACAATGTGCACAGAGTTACACAAATATAGATATACACAACAACGTATATGTGTGTATATGTATATAAATATATATATATATATATATATATATATATATATATATATATACATATATATATGAATATATATATATATATATATATATATATATATATATATATATATATATATATATATATATATATATATATATATATATATATATGTGTGCATAAACATATATGTACATGTATATATACGCATATATATATATATATATATATATATATATATATATATATATGTATATACATATATATATATATATATATATATATATATATATATATATATATATATACATATATACAGGCATACACATGCATATGTCTATATATTTATATATGTATACGTTTGTGTACGTATATACGCGTTTATGTAATTTTATGTGTATATGTATGTTTTACTAGCGACTATATATATATATATATATATATATATATATATATATATATATATCTTCTTATGTATATGTTTGTGTGCACGGATATATGCGTATATACGAGAATATGCGTATATGCATGATTTACTTGTAAATAGACGCCTATCGATAGAAGGATAAACATACGTTTGATAACAGTATAATAGATAGATAGCAAAATAGGGATAGATACCTAGAGAGGGAGATGGGGAGGAGAGAAATACAGAGACGCAGACAGATATATATATATATCCATGTATATCACTTGACGTATCGATTAATGTACTGAGCAATATTTTCCTTTGTATGGAATCATATATACATATATATGTATGTTTTTGATTTTTATTATATACATCGACGGATCTCCGCTAATTTCTCTTTATAGTTTTGACTTGTTTAATCAACTGAATTGTGCAGTTTATCAAATTTGCCTGTAAGGGGTTGCACAATCTTTATGTTCTTTAACGTCAGAGAGCGTAAAATGGACACTTCATACAGTTCCTCATCGAATTTGAACTGAAAACACAATCAATATGATGAGACGTTATACTGTTCCTAAATATCGAATTACCCCTCATAGCATGAAATAGACACATACCCTGTGAGAGAATATTCGATATCTATCTATCTATCTATCTATCTATCTATATATATATACGTCAAGTGATATACCTCAAATTGGAACAAGATATCTGTGAAAAATTCCCTCATCAGAAAAAAATTATATAAAAGAAAATTATAGCAGGTATCATAGATAAAAAGTTTGTATTTGGACCATATATGTTTTAAACAGAATTATATAATCTCTCATACACACACGTATACGCACACATACATATGGTGGCGGTGAGGGATTGTTAGTAGTAGTGGTGGTGGTCAAAATTAACCACATTCTTTTCTTTTCCCCATTGAAAATATTTCCAATAAAACTGTTATCATATTTGCCCGTACGGTAGCCAGAAAGTTTTCCCAATATGTCTATTTACAATGTGAAATTTACGTTTTAGTTAATTTGACTTCCACATCGAGTCTGCATAAAGGTTGTGCTAATGAACTACCAGCATTCTTTATGGGTTATGCATGCCAATATATTGCATAATCAATTTTTACCTGGACTTCAATTGATTATTTGTCTTTGCTGGTTAGGTTTTATGTATGCTGATTTGATTAGGCTTTTGTAAGGGGTCGTAAAGCTTAAGAGAGACGATGAACATGTATGTTTAGTTTTATATAAGATATTTGTTTTTCTTGCGGGCAGATGCATATAGAATGAATAATAGGATTATATTTTCGTTCGTATCGTAGAAGGTTCAGGAAAGTCTTCGTCTATGTATGCAATCTTTGTTGTTCATTTCGAAAATTTATTTCTTAGATTTTCCCGAGAAATATATAAGTTTAACACCTTATGAAACATCAATAAAACCTTTATATACACTTTTCACTAAAAAATATCCACATCATTCGCTCATAACATCTTTTATTTTATTTTATTTATTTTACATTAACCGTTTTATGAAGATTGTGCCTAGAGCTAGAAAAAAACATATGCATTCCCCTGCCAAGCGATATATAAGTTACTGGATGTTTGAAACCATTTTAATGACCATGGCTATTATCGGTGTAGTAAAACAGCAATGGAAAATTTTCTCTTAGTCTGGGGTAGCCAGAGAATACTTGACAATCGACAAACTCACTACATTATGATTTTATTGAAAACTACCATTGTTTAGTTGATATGCGACATGAATTAGTTGATATGCAACATGAATTTAGTGAAGGCATCCTAACGATTCTGTTGCCGCATTGGAGCAGCCATCAAAACTAAACGCATAGAAGAACCTACTGAATATATGTGCAAGATTTTTTTTATCGAATAACAATTGTTTTCGCTACATACTTTTCTTAGGTACTTTCTTATTCATCCATCTAATATACTGACAGAACAAACCAACAAACCAGAAACAAGTTGGTTTTTAAGTTATTGCCAATAGAAGAAAGATAGACTAAGAAGAAAGAGATTAATAAAGCTGGGCAATCTTGTATCTTGGCAACGTAAAGAGAAAAAGATTTATTGATACAATTGAGCGATATCCCCTCGTGACAACACGAAACCACGAACGATATTCTTTAAACATGACATTATAGCTGTTATTGACACCAGTTAAATACTCAAGTGAACCCCTTGTCCAATAATTTTATGGTTCATCACTTTTAGTCTATGTGGAAATTACGTTTATAATTGATAAATGACAAGAGTGAATGTTTAGATTTTAGTGATTTGGCTCGTAGTTCTTTACATTTCTCTCTCATATCTACAGCATGTAAATTAATGTCGTCTGGTCTTTTCCATGTATTTATTTTTTTTTTTTATAAGAGTTAGTGATATAATTGCTGATGTATCTATGATATGCGCTTATAGTTTTGCTCGCTTCGGCAAAAATCTCATTTATGGTTTCCATGTTAAAGTCAAATAAATACGTACTCTACAAAAAGTATTCTTCAGGGTATCCTACGAAAATTATACTACAGAGTGTAATTCTTCTGTTTAATGTAATTTCTTTTATATTCGCCCGTCTTTACGTTCAGAATTCAAATGCCACCGAAGCTGACTTTGCCTTTTATCCTCTCCAAGTCGATGAAATATGTACTCTCTCTTTCTCTCTCTCTCTCTCTCTCTCTCTGTCTCTCTCTCTCTCTCACTCAATCACACAGACACACATATATATGGTCCCCCAAATATTTATATGCCTAAATATTTATGAGCTGTACGTAGATATGTATATACATATATAAATGACACAAACACAAACACAAACACACACACACCTATATATATATATATATATATATATATATATATATATATATATGGTTAAGATATTATAAGGGGGATGGGAGAGGAATAGGGAGGGATAGGAAGAAAAATAGAGTGTAAGGAATGAATATGTGTGAGGAGTCGGGGAGGAGTGATATGTTTGAATGTTGTCTCATTTTATTTAACATGTACATGCTCATACAAGATCCGAATAAGACGTTCCTTCCATAGCATCTACATAAACCTTACTTTCCACCTTGGATCTTCCGGATATCAATAACTCTTTTATATATATATATATATATATATATATATATATATATATATATATACGAATATAATTTCACACTATGTACAGATATCTACATAATACTCGTGATTTATGCATGCGTATATGAATATGAATATGATATGCATACGTGCATACGTGCGCTCACCGCACCTGCACTCACGCAGAAACTTGCTCACACAAAGAGGGAAAGAAAAAGAATGAATAAATGAACGAGGGAAAAATGAAGTGATCGAAGAAGAAAGAGACACAAAGAGAAAGAGTAGAAGACAACATTGATTTGAAGGAGAGAAATAAATCGTGAATTAAGTGAACGTGAATTATATAAAAGGAAGCCATCAAAATCGGTTATCAATCGTGAATGAATTTTATTAACAGACTACGAAAAATAATTTCTACTATATCAATATTATTGCATTAAATGATAACATTCGGAGACTATGGCAGTCTAGACAAAAACCGAAGAAAAATATCTTTCCGACATAAAAAATAACAAAACACGTTAATCCTATTTTGTAATTATGTATTACGGGAAAGAGCAAATATCCATAAAGATACACGAAAATGTTAATGATTAAGTTAAATGAATTACATAATAACTGATTAAGTTGGAAAAATATATTACCTTGGAATAATTCAATGTGTTTTATAGAATTGAAGCAACAAAAATGAAAATTAAACTAACAAAATGAAGGAAAAAAGTTTGGCAGACGCTTGTAAAAAGTTACATTGTAACATAAAAAATTTAAGATTTGCATCAAGATGAGAACATTTACATTTACAGGTAAAAGACTACTTTAGGCTGAATAATTAATTTTAGTATTCCTGCAAGTGAATCATCCGTCCTTACGTACTGAGTTCAAATTTTGTTACTCGGCCAAAATTTTAAAACCGCCATTACTGCAAGTGATTTTCGTCCGTCTTTAGGTTCCAAGATAAATTCCGTCGAGGTCGACTTTGTCTTTCATCCTCTAGGAGTCGATAAAAGGAAGTACCAGTTGAAATCTGAAGTCGATTTATCGGCTTACAACCTTCACGAAATTTGCCTGACGTGTGCCAAAATCTTAAACCGATGTTACAGCAAGTGAAAAGGTGGTGAGCTGACAGAATCACTTGATGAAGCATCTAGAATATATTATATAGTTTTCAGATTGTTTAAACTACAAATTTCCAGTTTCTAATATTACAAAAGTAAAACGAAGTTATTTGAAAATATAGATGTAGATATACTGATTTCAAATTTTGGCACAATGCCAGTAAATTTCGGGGATGGGTAGTTAAGTCGATTATATCGATTCCAGCCCTCAGCATTTCGACCCCTAAATGATCAAAGGCAAAGTCCACCTTGAATTCAGAACGTGAAGTATTTTGCTCAGCGTGCTAACGTTTGTGCATCTACGTTATAGTTTTATATTGTTTAAACAACATTTTCCAGTTTTTAATATTGTGAAAGTAAAATAGTGTTGAAATAATATATTTATAAATCTCTCAGAGAGATTTATGCAGTAGCAGCCCGATAAAGTGATAGTTTGTTATCAACTTAATGTGACAGTCCCATGAAAGGGAAATACGCTACTGTTATTTAACCCTAGGAAACACCGTTTCCTGTTGGCGCAACAACTAAGCAAGCATGTCGCTTATAATGTTCTGATCAATTGGTAAGACTTTCTAAAAATTACATTCGATGAGGACCAGTGAGCAGAAAACGTATCAACACGTACCTAACCAAATGTAAGATATTAATGCGACAGTTTAATGGAAAATTTTATAAAATTTCTAATAATGGTATCGTATTTCTATCGAGAAGGATGCAGAAAAATTCTGTAAAACACACACACACACACACGTACAGGCATTGATGGCAGCGTGAATTCGATATTGCATACTCGATTAAACGACGATCAAAGTAAGACAGAACTCAATATCTGAAGTCAGTCACACACGTACCCACACACACATACATAAATATATGTATATACACATGTATGTATATGAAAAACAAGATATATATATATATATATATGTGTGTGTGTGTTTGCGCATATATATTTTAGTATGTACGTGCGTACATGTGTATGTATGTATTATGTATGTATATATGTATGTGTGTTTGTATGTATGCAAAGGTAATAAAAGTGACATTTCAAATTAAAGACAGAAATTGGTTATATTGAAATTGTATGTATTTCAAAAGATAGCCTTACATTATATTGAATTGTCTCCTATTACTACTAGATATATTTATATAATATTGGGTATATTGTATCTCTAAATCTGGCTGATTTCACTATTTGCCCGAAAATTTTCGATATAATTGCTAAATATTTGTTCATCTATATGTTTGCATGTATGTATGTATACATACGTATGCACATACATATATGAATATAAATATGTATAAATGTTTGTGAAGGTATAATAAAAACAGACAAATGCAGTATATGGTGCAGTTACAGTTGCTTCATTAAGAGTTTTAGTGTGACTTAAACACGGTACAATTAAGTATGCAGTATGCGCGTCATCTATAAATATATATATGTTACGCAACTCCCAACGCTGCAGACTGACCAAATATACAAACTACCTATGATATACTTATTAAAGAACAGCTCTTCAACAAGTGACATTTCGAATCCACATTACCAAAATTTAAGAAACTTAAAGACGATGGGACTATAACAGATTCAGGATGTAACTTATAAAGTGTTTTAAGAGTCATATTTAACGTAAATATATCATTAGTGAAATCACTCATAAAAAATCTGGTGCTGGCACAATAGGCTTACATACCAGGAGATATCAGGAGCCAAGTATGACATTTAACCCTATCAAAACATTTTTGGAATCCGTTGCCAATGTTGATCTCAAAAAGAGAAAAACATTTATTGTGTTATATTGTTTTGTACATCAAAGAAGTGTTATGGTTAATAAATTCCAGCGTCGCTTATTCATTTACTTACTTCAGATTGATTAATGAGCACCGATTAATTATTGTAGAACTAATAGAGTATTGGCTTTAATTAAAAGAGATACAGCTAATTATTATTCTGTGTATATAATTTAAGGAAAATAGCAGAGAACAACGAAGGCGCAAAATATCAGAGGAGAGGGAGGGAGGGGAAAAAGAAGGGGAGAAGAGAAAAAGTAAATTAAAATGATTAATACATAAAGATAGCAATGATCACATGATCAAGGGTGAGCTGGCAGAATCGTTAGGACGCCGGGCGAAATGCTTAGTGGTATTTCGTCTACCGCTACGTTCTGAGTTCAAATTCCGATCTCTCTCTCTTTCTGACTATCTCCTTATTTCCCTGCGCACATTTATACACACGTGTACACATATAAAAGTGAGTGAGCGTTTGTCCATGTGTATATGTGTGTGTGTGTGTGTGCATACCCTGTGTTCTAATACCATCTGAGATTATTCTGTCCTCGTAACCAATCATTACCCGTTGACGTTAGTCATATCACAATGACATAAACACAACGACGGAATATTTTCGAATCTATACATCCAGGATTTGCAAAAAGTATATGACAGTTGGGAAAACAGTTGGAACGTCCTATCGTGCATTATTTTGTCGTGAGAAGAATAAACAAAGCATTACAAATGCATAAAGACAGCCAATATTTATAAATCCAACGGAGTTTCTATTTATGCTAAAAAAGAACAAAAAACTAACGAAAAAAACAATTGTTGATATGTTGATATAAATACGTTAATTCATATACTGGTAGGAAATTAGTGGTAAGAAATTATGTGAATATGTAAACATATAAGCGATAAGTAGTAGTTTGCTTCTTACTCACATGGCCCCTGGTTTACTCCCACCACTTGGTACCTTGGACGAGTGTCTTCTACTGTAGCCACGGACCGAACAAAACTTTGTAAGTGGATTCTTTAGGCGCAAACTGTAAAAGCCCGTCGGATATATATATATATATATATATATATATATATATATATATATATATATATGTGTGTGTGTGTGTGTGTGTGTGTGTGTGTGTGTGTGTGTGTATAATAACATAAATAATATGTAAATATATGCATATATCCATACATATATGTACATACCTACATCTATATGTATACATACATGCACACATGGGTACACGACATCACAAAATCGTTAAACACAATGAGAAACGAAAACATAAAGACGAAGACAGAAAACAAACTCTTTTCCGAATAACGAAAGAAAACAAACAAACAAACAGAGAAACTTGACATGCAACATAATGAATATGTCCCTTCATCAGTCGTCATTGTTCCATCTACTGCGTAGCGTATTCTATCATACGTCGAAAAATTAGAAAATTCATTTAAATGAGCGACAATGAGTTATTTTAAACAGATGTGCAATGAGAGTTACATACAATTCTTTACGCATGTATGGTATAGAAAAATCACTTGTAAATGTTATCTCTACATGTGAATTCTACCTCCTTTAATAGAGAGGTCATGTGCCTCCCTACAGCATGTATGGGACATCGCCTATACTGCTCAGAACATAACAATTGTTAGATCAATGGTAGTTTTTTCATCGGGCATTACTACCGAACACACTGTATATACATATATATATATATATATATATATATATATATATATATATGTATATGTATGTATGTATATAGATAGATAGATAGATCGATAGTTAGATATAGATATATATATATATATATATATATATATATATATATATATATATATATATATATATACATATATAGATATATATAATATATATATATGTATGTATATATGTATGTATGTATGTATGTATGTATGTGTGTGTGTGTGTGTGTGTGTGTGTGTGTGTGTGTGTGTGTGTGCTTGCATATATCTTTAGATAGACGCATAGCTATAATGTAGATATATCCATATATATGTATATTCATACACATATATGCGGGGTAGGTTTGTTTGTTTGTTCTATAAAATTATTCACTTCAACTATGGTAGTATGTATTCATATGTCTAAATATGCATCTGCTCTGTTTCTGCGTGAAAATCAATATATAGTGGTTTCATAAACATATCTGCTCCCAATTGCACAAAACTATATGCAGCTGCATCTATGATGATATCTTACCCGTTAAGACTCTCTTTCATATTTTTCTTTTTGTACATTGCAAAATGCATGCTATTTTGTTGAAGTAAGAAGCTCTTATACAGAATATGCGTAGGCAGAAAGTATAGTTAGATTTAGAAGCTAGCACTTGCAAGTTAACGCATTATAAATCTAGAGAAGCTCATGAAAGAATATAAGCGTGTGTAAGTATAAGTATATGTATATATATATATATATATATATATATATATATATATATATATATATATATATATATATATATATACATAGTGTATATGTATATATACATACATAACATATACATACATATGTTTATATATATATATATATATATATATATATATATGTCTGTATGTGTGTGTGTATGTATGTATGTATGTATACTGTTGTGCTTTGGAATTATTCTTTTTTTCTTTTATGCTTTTATTTTTTTCAGTCATTTGACTACGACCATGCTGGAGCACCGCCTTTAGTCGAGCAAATCGACCCCAGGACTTATTGTTTGCAATTATAGTACTTATTCTATCAGAATCTTTTGTCGAATCGCTAAGTTACGCTCGGGAAGTGAAAAAGTCTGTATATATATATATATATATATATATATATATATATATATATATATATATATATATATATATATATACATATATACACATACGGATATATATATGTATATATATATATATATATACATATACATATATATATATATATATATATATATATACACATACGGATATATATATGTATATATATATATATATATATATATATATATATATATATATATATATATATATATATATGGCCACGGGCAAATTTGACCAGAACATTAATTAATTAATTTCAACAATACTAGATATTGTCGCTGCTCTAATAACTTTTCCAACCTCTACCTACGTCGCATTTACGACGTTACTATGTGATTTTACCAATTCCCAGTAACGTTATCTGAAATTAAATGAAATTAATTCTACGGCATTTAATAGTATTATTCACTTTTATCTCAGTAACAATACCACCATTTTGTAAATAAGGACTGACATTCGCTTGAATTGATCACAATATAAAACTTGTGATTATTTTATTGAAACAGGATATACTTAAAGTAATGCGTAACGCGGTGTGGCCGGAACACAGTAGGTAGAGAGATGGAATTAATTTTGTTTTAGGCCATTGAATTCGAGATGCGGAATATTGTGGACAGAAACGAATCCCAGTGTATGACAGATGTGTATCTCTGCAACGGCACCGAGATCAAATGTGTTCTCAGAATTCAAATCGCTTGGAGAAATATTGGTTGAAGATTTTTACGCAAGGCCAACAATTTCCGGGGAGTGAGGAAGTCGTCTGTTAGAAAGGATTCGAAAGCCCTTCGCCTACTCGCTGTCCGACCTCATCATTGGTGTTTCATGACCTTCACAATTAAACTGAGTTGTGCTGTGGAATCAATACCAGCAAAATCTATGGCCCTTAACTCACACGAACTATCTTATTCTTTTTCTAATTGCTTACTGTTTATGAGATCTTGTTTCTACATCCGGGCGGAAAAGCTTCAAGCGAGTGTTACTACTTTACTACCTCACGTGTATCAAATAGCTTTCTGCTGTCTATCACCAGCCTAACCCTAACCCTCCACTCCACTCCACCGATGCCGCATCTTATAGTTCATACTTGTCCAGTAACTTCCAAATGTCATCACAACCTGACAGACCTTGCAAATACGTGTTCATGACTATTTGTTTTAGATCATTTCCGTACCCACCAACTTCTAGAATTCTTTGACAGTGAAGGCAAAAACTCTAGTACTTATTTTATCAGTGTTTTTTTGCCGAACCGCTAAGTTACGGGGACGTAAACACACCACCATCGGTTGTCAAGTGATGTTGGGGGACAAACACAGACACACAAACATATACACACACATACAAACACACACACACGCACATATATATATATATATATATATATATATATATATATATATATATATATATATATATATCTATATATATATATATATATATATATATATATATATATATATATATATATATATATATATATATATATATATATACAATAAAAACGTCAGAAGGTGATCAAACATACTGAAGAACTTTGTTGATAAAAATAATCAATAAATGCTTTGTAATTATGTAATTGAGAAAGAGACTATCTTCTAAGCAAGGCTCTTGGTAAATGTAACCGTTCACAGCAAAAAAAGAAAGCAGCTAAAACAGCAACACAAACAATATCACCACGATTACCACAACCAACAGCAACAACAACATCAACAACAACAACAATAATAATAATAATAACAATAATAAAATTCGAAGAGGAATTTGATTATAAAATACACTACGGAAAAATATATTCTCTATATGCATGGTATTACACATAATATAAACACGCATTACAAAAGAGAATATGCTAACCAGAAATTGCTTTAAAAAATAATTAATCAGCAAGCATGGACCCACGGGAAGGCCTCTTTGACTTTCGTATAAACAAATATGTCTAGCATATACACCATCGTGTCCTCTTAAAGAAAACTATTCTAGAAAAGCCGACACGAACATCAATATGTTATACAAGCTTATATAATGATTAGCCATAGCAATATTTATGAAAACTGAGCTTGTTCTCATACAACGCCATCGCAATATAATCGACAGAATATATGGAACACTAATGAGAAGAGAAAATAATTATTCCATTGTGAAAAAATATAAGAGGGTAAAGTGTAATATTATACTGAAGAGAAAGAAAGAAGGTATCTCTAAAATTAAGAAAATAGAAAAACATGAAAAAGCAAAAGAGATTTGGATGGAAATGAAGGCTTGAAACAATATATGCTAGCGTTGGCATGAAAACAAGTTACTTTAAAAATTGTGGCCTCTCATTAGATCATAGTATGTATTTGAAACAACTACTAACACAACATCGATAAATGAATATTGGTAATAACATAAATCCACTGATATTGATAAAGTATTGAATAATTATATGCTGCACATCAAAGATGCAAAGTACATGAGAAATATAAAGCAGAGAAAATACATAACTAAAAGCATAGGCATCGGTCATGATAGACAGAGGCGAACTATGCGGTTGCATCAGGAGTAATAATTCATAAGTGATAAAAATTATCAGATTCTAATTAATATACTGAAACAGTATACATGAAGATGTAGATATTACATTCAATGCTTACAAAATAGATAAGAATAATTATCTGATTGGTTATTTCAGTTTAATTCTTTGAAACTCGGGCAATCTCTAACTGTTTGACCAATTTAACAACAAAATATATACGAACGTGTATGATTCTGCCTAAGAGGTTAGTTGTTCGCCTGAAAAATGATAACTTCGTAGCGAATAAACAGAAAGTGTATGGAAAGAAGTTGTTATTTGTGTAACCAACAGTTATTGAACAACTGAGAATTTAGCGAAGACAGCAAAATAGAGAAGAAAATTGTGCACATCCAATTGATTAAATCTTTTACATTTCCCAGAATATCATTATATGAATATTGGACATATAAAACAATATGTAGCTGACTTAATAATACAGCAAATTAAATACGTGGAAATCAAATACACCCCTGTCTCAAAAGTAAAAGGAATTTTTCAAGGATGGGACTGTTTCAAAATTTGGCAGAAGGCCATCAGGTTTGGAAGAAAATGATAAGCTTTAACAATGATCCCAGTCACTCTTTGGTACTTATTTTATTGACCGCGAAAGGATGAAGATAACCTCACGTGGCTACTTTCTCTCCATTAATCGCTTAAGAATTTCTTCATTTAAAGAAAAGCTACTTTAGCATTATATCCTTGTAATTATTCTAATAGGAAATGTATACATTCAAAAGATATTATCAATGACTTGTGATCATTAATTTCTCAAGTAGTAGAGACAGAACTGTGAGGACCGCAAGTTTTGAGGAAACGTATTAGAACAATAATTAAATTAGATGTTTAACTATTATAAAAGATATTTTATGTCCTTTATGTTTTAAAATCCCTTAATTTTATTACTGTGCAATTTGGTTATCAAAATTTTAATTTGTACATTTTAGATTTTACTAGCAGTGATACCCGGCATTGCTCGGGATTGAAATGAGTAACATTTCTAAGATGAAAATCATTTGCATCAACCGAACAAAGAGGAAAGATTAGTGTTACTACGTTTGTACTTCTTTTTTTCCAACGTGAATAATGCCGTAACTTGGAGCTGGATATTACATCGATCCAGGGGCTTTAGCTGTTCTTATTAAAGATTCACGATGTCAGGCTTCGTGATTATTAAAAAAAAACATGTTTTAGCATACGCTGGGATTTGATCTCCCAAACAAAACTTCGAAATGCATTTACTGCAAAGCTATAACGCATAAACTTCAATCACCTCTTTGGAAATTCTATTGATCAGAATGTAACATAAACCGCACATAAATGCAAGCAAAGCTCGGGAGAGTACATACGCAGATAAACACACATATATACATACACATGCATATATGCATATATATATATATATATATATATATATATATATATATATATATATATATATATGTATGTATGTATGTATGTATATGTATATGTATATTACCGAGCTTCGCTTCATATATATATATATATATATATATATATATATATACATATATAATGTATGTATGTATATATAAATTCAATAACGCGTTAATGCTCCAAAGCCATCTTTGTAAACGCAGCTTGACATTGTAGTTTCCAGAAAAAAAAATGGAATTATAATCTCTTCTCTTTAAGACGTTGGGAATACGTGTTTGTTTGTATTCCGAATAATTATAACATATAACAAGCATATATATATAAAGAAATTATATTTCGATTGGAATCGTTAAAGTATAACTGGAGGACAGATGCACATATTTTCTAGTCAATACTCCAATGAATAAAAATCACCAGATGAGCTGCACTCACATAGACATCAACACGCCTGCGCGCACACACACAAAAAAATAGATGCAGACGTATGCATACATAACTTTATGGCTATTATATATATGTGTGTGTGTAAGTGTAATTGTGTGTTATAATATTACGTCATGTAATAAATGCGTATATGTGTGTTTTTTTTTCTTGTCTATAAACGCAACAGTTCCTATTGGATGTTATACTTATACATGCCTGACACGGGAATCCGAATAAACATTCGAATTTTCAGATTGTTGCAATTTAGTCAGTAAACTAATGGGGCGTTAGTTTTATTCATAGATAAACTGAGGAGCACCGAAACACAATTCGATATTCCGATTCTATGGCTAATAAAAGTGAATTCACTAAACATTTTATTCGAAAATACTCTTTAAATTTTATATATATATATAAAATTAAGTGTGTGTCTGTATATTTATATGAGGCAACATCTATAAAGAATTTGCAACAGGAACATATGTAGTACTACAGAAATTATCGATTTCTTTCGGCTTTATTATTATGTAATATATACTGCTGCGCCTACAGATTCTTTTTATGTACGGTGAAACTTTAAACTAGAAACAACTTTATATGCGTGTAAATGAGTATGAGTTTCGTCTATGTGCTTATATATATATATATATATATGTGTGTGTGTGTATGTGTGTGTGTGTGTGTGTGTATGTGTGTGTGTGTGTGTGTGTGTGTGCATAAATGCACATACATTTACGCACACATACACGCGGGCATATATAAATAGACACACATAGATTCAAAATAACAAAAAACATCCCAATTACTCCTAAACTATTCTCTTCTCAGAACCCAAGAAACAAATTCAATTCCAGATATTTTTCAGCTAACTCACCTATATATAAATGGTATGAATTTTCTGCGAATACATAATTCATGATGAATTTCTCAACTTCGTACCCAAATCCTGACAACCTATTTATTACGATATTGCGGCGTTTGTAATTTTGTTTGTTTTTTTTTTATAATTATTTGCGAGTCATCCCTCCTCAAAAGACAGATGGTCATGATGTTTTATTTTAGTCTGGTCAGTTGTTTTTATTTCTTTGTTTCTTCCTTTCGTTTGTTTGTTTCTTTCGTTTATTTCTTTGTTTTTCTTTTTGCTCTTTTATTTATAAGAGATCTAGAACAACAATACCTAATGAGCGTATTTAACCTTTTCTCATTCGGTTGAATATGATAGGAAGGAGATGTGGCGATTATTCTTAAATGACAGAATCATCGCATTCAAACTTTCTTGTTCGAATCATTTCACTACATTATAAAGTCTATTTGGTGCCTTAAATAACATGAAAAAATTTCTACGAGGGATCGAAACTGCGAACCCTATTCGACTGTCGAAGAATTTTAAATCTCGTTCTACTTACGCATGTCCTCTGCTAAATTGTTATTCTATTTAAGATGTGTCTGCTGCAATTGCAACATAATCTTCTCTAATAACAAGCTAATTACTTTTTAATCTCCAAAATGTGATCTGAGAACGATCGTGAGAAGCCATAAAATGTAAACTAGAAAATAAAAATACAAATAATCGATAAATAGCGGAGAATCTGCCAATAAAAAATAGAATAAATTTTAAAATTGAAATTTAAATAAAAAAAACCCCCAGCAAAATGAAATAAGACCGACATGTTACTCTGGTAGCAATTTTATGTAATTTTGAAAATTACGTTGGGTATTTTTGTCACCTTTGATTTCTTTTCTTGTTTTTACTCTTTAATGGTGCGTTCTAAATTAAGAACAAGGCCAGAAATTTCATTTTGATAGGGAGGGGTTTAAGTTGATACCATGGACGCTAGTACTTGGCTCATACTTTATGTTATCCAACCCGAAGCGATAAAACGAGAAGTTGACATCGACGGGATATGAAGGCAGAACATGAAGACGCGGAACATACACCGAATAAGGGTTCTTTCCCCGATATCTTAACCATTATGCCAGTTCTTAATGAATCTTTATAATCTTTTTAATTTTGCCCCAAGGCCACCAGTTTTGAAGACAATAGGCATGTTGATTATATCAGCCCCAATATCTGACTGACACTTTATTTTATTAAACCCGAAAGGTTTCAAAGGCGAAGTTTACGTCGACGAAGTTGAATTCAGAATGTGCAGAGCCAGAGGAAATGAAGATAAGCATGTTGACTTACACGCTAAATGTTCTTCTAGTTCGCCCAGTTATTTTCTCATAATACTTCGTCATAATTTTCGCACAAGGGTAGCAACTTTCGCGGGGTAAGCAGCTAGACGATTGCATCGGCATCACTACTTGAGAGGTGCTTCATATTATTGCTCTGGAAAGTATGAAAGTCAAAGTCGAGTTCGGTGGAATTGGAACTCGGAACGTAAGATACCATAACATCTGCCACTTACCATTTGTTCCGGGTGCGGGAACGATCCCACGAGCTCTCCGCCTTTGTTTCCGGTTAATAATGGTTTCAAAGTTCGGCACATGACCAGCAGCTTTTCAAGGGAGGATAACGTTGGTGTAATCGACAGGTACTATTTTATCGAGTCCCAAAAGGATGAAAGTCAAAGTCGCCCTCAACGGAATTTGAACTCAGAACGTAGAGCTGGACGGAATGCCATTGTATAGATCCCAGATTTTGATTAGCACTTCAGTTTTATTTTGAATACAAAGGCATGAAATGCAACATCGACCATTAAGTGAACATGAACTGATTCACACGCAAAAAGCAAAGTGTAATAGAATATGAATGAATATCGTATAACATTCCTTCTTATTATTGTGTGAAATTTTAAAAACATTTTACGTATTTACAATCCGCGTGATTTAATGCCTTGTTTATGCGATCAATGGTTCAAATATGAAGTTGAATAGAGTTTCTAGATGTAAAAGACGTCTTGAAATTACAATACCATGATAAGTAGTTTATTGTGGGAACGCATAAAAGGACTTGAATCAATATTTATTATCGAACAGCCGAATACTTTGATTAATAATGTATTGAGGGATTGAGAAAATAATTACAAAATCTCACGGAAGCATTCAGTTAATCCACCGCCTTTTTGCCACTTAAATAGTTATTACTTATTGAGGCTAGTCTATCGGCAAAAGAGGTAAACAATGATCAAGGTTTCATGCACTTTAATACTATTTCTGGCTGTCGATGATATCAAAGAGATTAATACCGTGATCAGCCGGTCAATATTGATAGGTATGCGGGAACAGATGAAACAACATCATTTCCTATTTAAGACTGGAGCGTCTTGTTTGTGGGACATTTGGCTGTTATATATAGTAGATGAAAAGACCACATAAACATGCTTCGCTGGCTTGTTCGTTTCGAGTTTACTAAACTGCAGTGCATTTACAAAATCCGTAAAGCAACAAAAAATACATGGACACTCGATATAGCTTCGAGGTGAAATAACAATGGCCCGCCATCCTCTGTGATATATCCACAAGTAATAGAGTATTCTAGTCGTAAAAACACCATTTATTACTGCGATGTGTCCAGGATAGGATGTCAGTTATTAGCAACATATTCTTTTGCTTTGACTTTCAAAATATAACTGTGATGATGATAAGATGTATAACCTTCATTCTTATATCTCTATTCCTGATCGCCTCATATAATTAATTTTATAGCAGCCATGATATTAAGCTATGATATTAAGCTAGACGTTAGACACATGGATATATTTGTATAATGTCAATACACACGCTCAAATATATATGTGTATATATGTGCGTGTACGTATATACGCTCACATAAATATATACAGACACATATATAGAAATATGTACAAACTATATACATATATACTCGAATACCTAGCTTCTTTAATTCCGCCCTCGGCTTCACAAGTGTTGTATGAGTGTCGTTGTGAACAACGTCAAGAATGTCTCCTATGATCTTTGTCACTGTACAGCAGTAAACCAATGATTTATGTATTTCGTTTTGGGTTTTTTTTCACCTTCAAGTTACATCTAATTAATAACAATGCTATTTGATCTGAAATGTCAGTATTTCTTGACGAAGTACAGCAGGCCGAATTTAGTGAAACAAATAAATTATGTATAACGACAACAAATAAAAATACCTTCCAATTTCTTCAAAAATCTCCTTGAAAAGCACTGATGATGAGGTATTTTAAACTTCCACCTTTCCATATGACACGTGAAATTCCATCCCTAAGAAACTTTTTCTCCTCATTTACCATACATGAAATATAGAGATACATCTATACATACATATACACAAATATGTGTGCATGTGTATATAAACACACACACACACACATTCACACACACACACACACACATTCACACACACACACACACACACACACACACACACACACACACACACATATATATATATATATATATATATATATATATATATATATATATATATATATATTATGTATTTCTATACACACACACATATATACCAAAATATGTATGTGTTATAGGTCACGGTACTCAAATATTTTGTAAATATAAATAATTTTCAATATACAACTTTTAATGTGAATATTGCGTTCTACTACTCATTACATTCGATGACACATAACTTCTCGACATGCTTTTTAAGTGAAGATCTTAATATTCTCAGTGTTCTGATATATACATCTGTAGTCGGGCCAGGACGATAGATGAGAATGAATATGTGACAAGCAGAATATACAGGTTGGGCTAAATGACACGAAGGGGTTGCAATATTTAATAACGATTTATTTTTTGCTTTGATAAATTAGTTTATTTTATGTTATTTACAGATTTTATAAAGAAAAGGCTGGAGATTATCCATGGAAGATTTCACGACCAAACAGCGAACACAATGTGTAATTCTGTTGTGTCTGGCGAGAGTCATTCTCTTTTAGTGCTTATAATTTAGAACACTCAACGTTTGGAACACACCGTATTAGTGAGAAGCAGATTAAGATTAAGTCAGCTTAACACTCCAGTAAAACACAACGTTTCACCATCTCTTCTCTATGATTTACTCCTCGCATACATTAATGTGATTTGATATTGTATTAAGTGTTCACATTTTCGAAAACAATCGCTGAGAAACCTGACAATTATTTCATGACTCAAATATCGAGGGTTATACATATAGGTATAGAAACTGATGTATGCAATGTTTATCGCCAGCTAAACGAAATCAATTATGATATATATATATATATATATATATATATATATATATATATATATATATATGTATGTATGTATGATATAATATAATATATATGTATGTATATATGTATATATATATATTTGTATATATATGTATATATATATATATATATATATATATATATATATATATATATATATATATATATATAAATATTATATATATATGTGTGTGTATATATATATATATATATATATATATATATATATATATATATATATATATATATATATATATATATGTATATATGTATTTATATATATATATATATATGTATACATGTATTTATATATATATATGTATATATGTATTTATATATATATACTATATAAATAACATATATGTATACATATATACATGTATGTATTTTATATGTATGTATGTATGTATGTATGTATGTATGTATGTATGTATGTATGTATGCATAGATGCATGGATGTATGCATATATAAGATTTATTTATTTAAGGATTAGACTAAATCGCTTTCTGTTTTATTATGGATAATTTGTCATAAACATTTACTCGGCTTCTCAATAACAATTTGAAGCAACTCATTTTGTTTCTATGTACACATATGCGCGTGAGAGAGAGAGAGAGAGAGAGAGAGAGAGTGTGTGTGTGTGTGTGTGTGCATGTGTTTATATATATGTAGATATAGATATAGATATATATATAAACGCATATGTATGCATCTATATGTATATTTATCTATCTTTACCTCTCTTTCTCCTCTCTCGCCCTCCTCACTCTCTCGCAATATATATGTATATATACATACATGTGTGTGTGTGTGGTTGTGTGTGTGTGTGTGTGTGTGTGTGTGTGTGTGCGCGCGCATATATACATATATATAATATATTTGTATATATGTTTTTATGCATACACACACACAATTACATTTATAACGTTCCTGGGTATAACGTTAAACTGCATCCTGTAGCGGGTCTCTGGTTCGAGAGTTCCGGGGTCTTGAAGAGGGCGGAACCACGTCTTAATCACCATTGTTCCAAGGTCTACTCTGACCTGAAATAGTATCAGCTTTCGAGGGTCCATTTAGTACATGTAATGAGAATCTGTATGAGCGTGGGTACACAGAATTACCTTTCGTAAATGTCAGGGCCCACAGTAAAATGACCAGAAGAGGGTGAATATTGTCATTTGGCACAGTATCCTTTTAGAAGTGGGACGCCTATCACTAGTTTTAATAAGTGTGTATGTGTATGCACTTCTTCCTTTTTTAATTGAGAATAAATTTTATCGGCCACCTACTTGCTAGCAAAGATCTGAAGGAAAGCAACTCGTGTTCATTCTCATTTAAATCTTAAGAAGGTCTTGCAGAATTTTATAGTCCTAGATTACATTGTGACCATTTGTACCGTATGGATTAAGGACTTGCGTTCTCTCCTGAAGATCACATGTTCAGCCATACTTTGCCCCATATGGTTTGGTATGTATCCAGTAGCTCCAATATTAGTAGATAGAGCACTGAACGTGAACTGGATTGGGAAACTGGTTAACAATGGTCCGTTGACATCCGCTTTCTCTTGTATTTTCCTAACAATATTGGTGTCCAGAAGGCACCTGTTTTCTACATGTATTTATGTATGTATGTATGTGTGTCTCTTCTATTTTTTAATTACCATAAATCTTCAACAGAGTAGGGAACCGGTTTCCAACAAATATACAAGGCTCTGTGTTAGTATGTATGTATGTATGTATTGCATTTGAGAAAGCTATGCATAGAAATGTGAAAAATATATGATAAACCTCACGAATAGATTGCTTGTTGTTGGAGAATTTTATTGCTAGACTGAAGAATTGAATTATGTATTATGTAATTATTTAATCAATATATAACGTTGTCCAAGTACACTGCATCAAATCTAGAACAAATGAACATATCACAATACGAAATTGAGTAACATACATCAAAGCTGGAGTTAATTATTTTATTCTTTTACGGTTTCTAGTCACTGGACTCCAGCCAGGCTAGGACATCACCTTCAAAAGATTTTAGTCAATCACATCGATTCCGCTAAGCATTTCTGTGTAGGTATTTTATCGATTTTTCTTCGATTGGTCGCTAAGTGATGTTATTCAGAGCATAAACATTTCTTCTTTTTTTCTTTTATTTTGCAGCCTATGGTGTGTTGTTAGGATTATACAAAGAGAAAGAATATACACACACGCGTACATACATGGTTGCTTATATATATGCGTTTGTATGTGTGGTGTGTGTGTGTGTGTGTGTGTGTGTGTGTGTGTGTGTGTGTGTGTGTGTGCGTGCGTGCGTGAGTGCGTGAGTACGTGCGTGTGTATATGTGTGTGTGTGTGTGTGTGTGTGCGTGTGTGCATAGTACTGTCACAGCGTTTTAAAACAACATGGAGGGACGGAAGTAAATGTACACACAGATACAAAAATGCCTCTTTGTGTATGTGTGTACGTTATCGTCAAAAGCAGATAGCAAGCATGAAGTCGCGTGGTTTAATTGTTAGGGTATTTGGTTCCCGATCGTGAGGTCATGAGTTCGATTCCTTGCGGCGTGTTGTCTCTTTGAACGAGACATTTTATTTCTCGTTACGCCAGTCCATTCCGCTAGCAAAGATGAGTTATGATTGTATTTGAAAGAAAATGCCAGCTTTGTCGCATTCAATGTGTTATGCTGAATCGTCCGGAGAACCACGTTAAGTTGTTTCTCGATGTTATCATCATCATCATCATCATCATCATTATTATTATTATTATTATTATTATTCATGTCACTGCCTGGAATCGAACTCGGAATCTTGGGGTTAGTAGCTCGCGCTGTTAACCACTACACCATATATATGTATGTATGTATGCATGTATGTACGTATGTATGTACGTATGTATGTATGTATGTATGTATGTAGTAAATTGACTGCTGATATTGAAAGCTACAAACTTCCACATAATTAAAAGTTCAGGGTTTACAATTAGACTTTCAAATTCATTTTATTTGCTGCTCTCATATATCCCTGGATATTTTATCCTGTCATATATTTAAAGCTATGAACGTACTTTCAAAGAAATCGTATACATTTCACAAACGTATAAAAAATATAAGCATATAATGAGGGTTGATAAAATAGAAACATACGTAGCATTTTTCTTTTTCTTATCGATCAAACTCACAATTAAATATTTTGCTACGGATAGTTATTCTAGCTTAACTTATACTTCTTACTTCAAAACTATTTTTTTATTTTTCCATAACATGCTTCATTATGTATGCTATTGTCTCATATAGCATTGAGTTTTCATCTGTCAGTCACATTCAGTATAGAGTAATTTTCCATACACACACAGACACACACACAGACAAACGTATATATTTCTATATAATTGTATGCTATATGCGCACATGTGTTTGTGTTTATATCTATCTATCTATCTATCTATCTATATATATATATATATATATATATATATATATATATATGCATGCATGTATGTATACATTAAACAGAAAGATGCACAATTCTTTTAGTACTTTTATTAATTAAATTATTAAAAGACATATTTTAATCCAGTAGTTTTATAACAAAATATGACATATCATGACATAAATCATTATGTATTCAAAATAGTTTTATTACATACGGTTTCTCATCTCATAGGGGACAGCCATGGTAATTAAGTATGCAATATCTAGTTGATAACCTTGAATCAGCATAGAGAATGTTGACAGTAAGTACTATTGTTATCGGAGACTAGTTAATAATGGAGATGAGATTATGCAAGGGAGTAACCTACTTAGTTAAACGCATTCGGTATCATGGGATGTAGCCTTATGCGATTTGAATATTCACATTTAAGCTACTAACCTTCAACTCAGTATTTACATATTATTTAGAGTATATATATATATATATATATATATATATATATATATATATATATATATATACATACATATATATATATATATATATATATATATATATATATATATATATATATATATATATATATATATATACATACACATGTATATGTATACATATATGTATATATATATATATATATATATATATATATATATATATATATATATATATATATATGTATGTATACATATATGTATATATATATATATATATATATATATATATATATATATACATATATATATATATATATATACACATATACATATATTTATATATATGGGCGTATATGTATATATCAATATATAGAATATAGTTATGTATATATATTTATATATATATATATATATATATATATATATATATATATATATATATATATACATACACATATGTATAATGTGCATATATATATATATATATATATATATATATATATATATATATGTATGTATGTATGTATGTATGTATGCATGCATGTATCTATGGGTGTAGGCATAATTCATGAGTGTTTTCCAACTTTTAAAATGTCTGCAGAAATAAAACGCATTGGCAAAATGTTTTATGTTATTTAAAAAGAATGGTTTGCTCTACAAGATAGTGCGTTTTGATTTTTTAAATTCAATTGATATTTATGTATTTTCAGATCATTGAAATGGAATGTCAAATGGACAAAACGGAGCATTTTCATACCATTTGTTTTCTTTTTTTCTTCTTGGCATCTCATAGGGGACAGCTCTCATGCTAAAGGTTGTAACTTTTCAAACGGTTTGGTAGAGATCACTTGCAACCATTTACGAGACCTCGAGTGTCCGTCGAGGCTAAGATTCACTGTAGGATTTGCTTCACAGATCAATCAACTTTTCGAACTCTGGACAACTCTTGGTAATTGATTTCTTCCGGAAATCGTCGATATGTGCTGTAGGTAGAGAAGAAATATGATAGTGTTGATATGATAGCACAAACGTATATCAAACGCACTACTATAAAAACACACATGTATCTAAATATTACAAGTCTTAAAGCAAAACTGAAAAAAAAGAGAAAGTGAGAGAGAGAGATTGGGAAAGGAGAGAAGAGCAGATCGTTGCTACATGCAAAGTACCAATTCATTAAACCGTATTCTACGTATCACTTTCAATTCATCACTATTTCGAAAAGTAGACTCCTTTAACTAGCTTACCGCTGTCAATATGATGGATGATCTATTAGTAACAATAAAGTATTTGCAAAGAATTGGGACGAAACAATATACTATAATTTTTGCTCTTATCGTCGCTAACAACGAACTAATTTGAATCATAAAGATGACAGCTTGCTTGTTAATTACTTAAGTCGATTGATTGACAATGCTGCCGGCAGTTTAATTCCACATGAAACAGAGTTGTGCATACTTTAAAGAAAGTTTTCATTACCAACCCATCCAACCCAACCAACCCATGTTTTACTGACTGAAATATTCTTAATAGGACATTATTTCTAAAGAGGTAACTGTCTCTTTGTTTACGATAAAATTTAAATTTAAATAAATTTAATTTCTCAACTCATAGTGTACTATAAATGTGTGGAAATTTGCACTAAAACATCTTATTGAAGTGATCTTAATTTCTAAACGATAATTTATTATCAAAACCTCTGAGGAGAGAGTGTAGTTGAAAGAAAACATAAACACGGCAAAAATTATATATCAGACAAGTTGAATAATGTAGTATGTAGCACATATCAATTTATCATTCAAAGTCTATGCCTATCACCGAAAGAACGTCTACTTGGTTTCTAGCATTCCTAGAAATAACAGTCATATGCCGCGTATCTTGCTGTCGTTCAGATAGGCGGGATATATCGATAATGTTGACGAAGACACGCTACAAGTACACTATGCGCACGTGTGTGTGTGTGTATTATGTATATATATTTATTCTTAAACAAGAATATTATTCACAGTGACTTTGAGGTTTTAACCAGTTAAACTACCGTCACACTGCCATCGTCTGCCAACAATATTCTTGTTAAAGAGTGAACTTGTACTCTATATATGTCTGTGTGTTCAAGATTGACATGTGGGCTAAAAGAATACGATATAATGATATATTCTGTCAAATTGTAACATGTAACATTATCATTATGCTTTTACCTTATATAGAATAAGGATGCTAACCTTATGTAGAGATTTTTTTCTTTCAGTTTGCATTAGTAAAATGCAAGGAGGAAAGTATTTTTTCAATGTGCATGTTTAATTGATTGCCATTGTGAATACATGCTAAGGGACGCCTATTTGCTATTCAGCAGTTCGAAAATAATTTACTCCTCATACTGGGAGCCAGTGCATCGGGGAAATTTTCACAGATTAAAGTTTGAAAATAACTGAAATTGGTGGACTAACAGAAATAAGTTATCAATTATTCATCTGCATAAGTAATATCGTACATCAAACAGTGTCAAAATAACGTATACTTTGTCGGAAGTTAGATTTATGGTGCAGTAAAAGCCAAATAGTTTTGTCTGCACCTGTAACGGAATAAAAAAGAATAATGGAGATTGTCTGCTAGAAAGACTGATCGCTGTCAACAAGATCGGCTCCATCACTCAGAATATAAATGTTAATCTAGGTTCTCTCAACTAAATAAATGTATAGTATACAAAATTTGGCAGAAACATATGAAAGCTTTCAATTGAATTTACAATCATTATTTAGTCTCGACAGACATCAGGAGATATTAAAAATGCTAACTTTAAATATGTCACTAAGCACTCGAGGCTAGAGATTTTAATACAAAATATGATAGAAGTTTGCACGTAAGGGAGTTGGCGAAAAAACGGAAGGGACGTATGCCTTAAAATATACCGTTTATATACTCAACGTTTGGGTTTCTAGACTTGGCCGCAACGGTACTCCGTTGCTAATAAATTATTAGCAATCGTAGTAGGTTTGAAATGTATGGTTGTTGGTATGTCTGTAAAAGGTTCGCCGTGATGCACCCTAGTTTGTACAGATGAGTACACGAGCGCACACGCACACGCACATATGTGCATATGTGAGTGAAAGCCTTACGCGTTCATAATATGCATATCTCTTGTGTGTGTGCGCGCGTGCATGTATAAATCTTAGCTTGTTTTCAATCAGCGAGACGTGTAAACATCGCGAGAAAGAAGTGCCCAAATTGGTACACTATGAACATAACCCCTAAGGATATTTGTTTTGTTCCGAGATACGTAGGCACTCCCAGAGTACCTTCGACATCCGAAAAGCAGAGACTAATGATCCGATCGTCGTTAACCTATAACCAACGACGCCTTTGTTTATCATTCAAGATATCAGAGAAAAACAATTATATACTCATCTTACACCTAAAGATTGGGTTGAAACGATATTTCACTAAACGTTCATTGTCATCCCATAAGCTTCTGAAGTCAAATTTTGCCAGGTTCCACTTTGGCTGACTTTACTGTGCCATCAGGAAAATACGTACTACCAATATATTGTTTCGATCAAACAACTTCTGCTCTACAAAGATTCGAATCGTATTAAATGAAGGTATTAATATAATTTAGTTCTAATAATTGTGTCACATTTTCAAGAGTAGAATTAACTACTTGACTAGACGATATAAGAGAAGGTACTTTCTAATATGTAGCACCGTTGAAATGAATTCGAAAACGCAAAGCTGCCACGCACTGTATCTAAAACAAATGTATTCGTTACAGCTGAACATTCGAACATTTTTTAACCGATTACTCCAAAATATATTTAGTTACGCCGACGTTACCACCTTGATTCGAAACGAAGAAAATCATAGATAACAGGGACCACGGTTTTTTCATTTCACATAATTTTACTTACGTCTAATGAATCCGCTTACCCCCAACAATTTCATTTTTACTCCCACTCGGGGTATTTTATCACTGTTGGCCGACTCTTGACCTATTAGAAATAGATGCTGAGTCAAGGTCAAGGGTTTGACAAAATTGTTACTTCATTGGACAGAATGTTTTAGATTATTTGTTCCGTGTTTTTACCATTGAGATCCTCTGTGGACTCACGCTGTATCGACGGACCTCTTGTCTCCTTTCCTTTAATTACCATTTGTGGAGCTGTGAGGTGAGGTATATTATCGTTTGTTTAGCTGCTATTATAATATGAAGAAAAAAAACAGAAAATGTTCTCTTGATTTTTTTTTTCCTCTGGAATGGAAAATATCAAATACTGATATATGATCAATCTTTATCCCAGGCACGTTTCGATGTAGATATTGATTCACTGTGATTGAAAGGAAAAAAGACGAGCTGGTAATTGATGCAATATATTTGATTATAGGTGTGTTCAATCATGATGACGTGAAGCAAAACAGCAATAACAGCGAAAATTACAACTATCTTTAAAACCAAAGCTCAAAATAATGAAAAAATAATAAGTTCCCGCTGAGGCGAATCCACCAACCGATCTCTCTTCAAAACTGGAAAATAACTTCACTTTATTGCATCATTAATACAGATTGCTGTTTTTGTTGTTGTTGTTATTTTATCATTTCTTTAGCTCTAAAATGTTGGCATATGATGAAAACCATTCGAGCGATAAGCAATCCTTTTTTAGGAGTGGCTTACGTCACGACCCTCAATCAGAAACTTTATGATCCGAATGACGACGTGTTAGCGACCCTGTGTTTTATTTTACAATATACATCTCATGTACAGAATTCAGTGACAAAGTATATTCATGCAATTAACAAACTTTAGAGCAAATGAAATTTGAAGAATTGGTAAATATGTCTATCAGTTCTCTGGAGGTTTCAAAGTATGAATGCCATATAACATTATTTCATTGTCAATTAAATATCAGAGCTTCCATTAAAACGAAGAATTATGTTCCTAAAAGCGCGCATTATAAATTTATTGTACGTGAGATGGATACATACAAGAATAAATACGCGCGCACATGCACATACACACACACACACACACACACACACACACACATATATTATACACACATTTTGATATAATTATATATATATATATATTATATATATTATATATTATATATTCATATATACATATATATATATATATATATATATATATATATATATATATATATATATATATATATATATATATATGCGAAGAGACAGAAAGAGAGAGACAGACAATATCGCACATTATTTATTTAATTGTAGTGAAATCCTTTAGTTTATGTGAAAAATCTTGATGAAGGATTAATTTTTTTCATCACAATGTTGACATGTTGATATAAGAGTTGTAAAGAAATGTTTTTTTTTTAGAAAAACATATAACAACTAAACGCCAAAATAACTGCTTCACAATATTACCTGATATTTGAAAAATAAATAATTAAATTATGTAACTGTTTTGATAGTCTGCAATAAAATTTCGATTCAATAGAAATTGTCTTTTATAGATAGCATTAAAAAAAAATATTCCTGTTAAATTATTCCCGGTTTATTTCCTATTGCTAAACAGTTCTTTATGGAAATTATTCGTTCTCACCATTATTTATTTTTCCTTCCGTGTTTCCTTATTATTGTTTTGTTTTGTTTTGTTTTGATATCTTGCATGAATTGAATAAAACCTATTTTTATGTATTTTAATTAAGATTCTCACAGTCTCACTTCTCCGTTTGTTTATATGTTTGTCTGTAATTTCCTTTGATAAACTTGCTCTAGGTTTCATAAATAGCCGCAAAAACATCCACGCACGCTTGGGAACACATACATACAAACACATACCCACATCCACGCCCATATGTACGTATACAAATATATATATATATATATATATATATATATATATATATATATATATATATATATATATATATATATATATATATATATATATATACATAAATATATATATATATATATATATATATATATATATATATATATATATATACATAAATATATATATATATATATATATATATATATATATATATACATAAATATATATATATATATATATATATATATATATACATATATATACATATATATATATATATACATATATATATATATATATATATATATATATATATATATATATATATATATATATATATATATATATATATATATATAATATATATATACACGTATATATACATATATATATATATATATATATATATATATAAATATCTATATATAAATATAAGTATATATATATATATGTCTGTGTGTGTGTCTGTGTATGTGTGTGTGCATATATATATATATATATATATATATATATATATATATACACACCCACAAATATGAATGTATATGCATAGCTCAGTGCTTAGAGCATTGGGCTTACGATTATGTGGTTGTGAGTTGGAT
Source organism: Octopus bimaculoides (assembly GCF_046866305.1). Classification (NCBI taxonomy): domain Eukaryota; kingdom Metazoa; phylum Mollusca; class Cephalopoda; order Octopoda; family Octopodidae; genus Octopus; species Octopus bimaculoides. The sequence continues at coordinate 55,136,499 of NC_142941.1, forward strand.
TCCCGGTCCGGGCAGTGTGTTGTGTTCTTGAGGAAGGCACTTATTGTGCGCTGCTCCATTTTACTCAGCAGTTGAGTGGCAACGTCACTAGTGTATCGGCCTCAATAAAGGGGGTTTTATGTGATTAATTTACCTGATAAAAGTACCAGCTTTACCTGGACTACTATCTGAAAACTAAGACAGCCATAACGGATATGTCGTCCTAAAAACGGTATGACGGGAAGCAACAATATAAATGAATACAGCTGAAATGTATTTCATCTTGTCTCGTTGATTAGATTTCTCTTGAATTTACGATAAACCAACATGAGGTATTTGATGTAAAATATCTCACAAACAGAATGATGACTCCGTATTATCGAATTTGCTGACACATCTTACCTTTTACACAGATAGCAAATACTTAAGGAGCTGCACAACATGAATAAAAGCATAATATATGCTTGCATTCCAGCAGAGACTTTATACACTTTAGTCACATCCAGGAGGAAAGAAAACAAACTATCCGTGACATTTTGATCTAAAGAGGCTACAGGAACACGTGCTTTCGTTCGAAGTAATTTCGGTTAAAAGCCCTCTGAAATTACCTGTGTTGGAGTGGATTTTCTTTGTCTACAATCTAGAAAGGAGAAGAATACACTATTCAGATGTATACAAATAACGGGTCTAAACCAACAAAGATACGTCGCTGAGTCTGTAGATATATCTGAGAAATCAATAAAATATACAAACGATTCGGCTGGAAACATCCCTGTGAATAGTAAATCAACTGAAAGCGAAAAGATTTAATAATAATAATAATAATAATAATAATAATAATAATAATAATAATAATAATAATAATAATAATAATAATAATAATAATAGTATGATAAATCCCATCAAAAATAAAATAAATACTGGAAGAAAAAAGTCATCAGCCAATCAGATAGCAATGATTTATAGAAGACTTAACATTATGGCTAAACAATAACCAAAAGAAACACAAGGAAAGATTAATTGAAGAGATGAAAGCCAAAGCTTGGAGATTAGGTAGATTTTTTGAAAAAAAGAAAATGATAAATAAAAAAATGAAATGATTCAAACTGAACAAGTGTATATATATATATATATATATATATATATATATATATATATATATATATATATATATATATATATATATATATATATATATATATATATATGTTTATATCTATACACACACACATATATGTCTATATATATATATATATATATATATATATATATATATATATATATTTATATCTATACACACACATCTCCCCCTCTCTCTCTCTCCGAGAAATCGAAGAAAAACTTTAATGGAAGATAAGCAAATGAAAAAATAGCAGGGGTTGGAATTCGTCAGATAAAGAAGTGCAAATATTTTAGAATATATAAAGTGAATGAAAATTGCTATAAAACAAATCCATTAATCCAACTAACAAAACGGAAACTGGTTTTATCACAAGAATGGTTAGATGATATAATAGACGCCATACTGGAAAGAATAAACGGAATTGGAATAAACGGAATAAACAAGAATTGAAGAATTCTGGAAGAAATATCGACATATCCTACACACAGACAGACATATGTAATGTAAGATATATATATATATATATGTGTGTGTGTGTGTGTGTGTGTGTGTGTGTGTGTGTGTGTGTGTGTGTGTGTGTGTGTTCATTGTGTGTGAGCGCGTGGATGTGTGTGTGTATATATATATATACATGCATATATAATTGCACCTCCCACGCACGCTCAAACACATACATATATAAAGAGAGAGCGAGAGAGAGAAAGAGTGGAAGATGACTCGCGTTTTTATCGTTTTCAATAGTGAAACATTATTATACCAAACAATAAAATATCCCAACCAAAAAAGAAAAAGGGGGTGAACCTGTAATAATCCTATCTATAATACTTATTTCCAATTCCTTCCATGACCAAAATCACTCAAAAAGGGTGAAATTAAATCAACTACTTGCCAGCTAAATATTTTACCATCCCTGGAATGACAAAGACACAAAGTTGGATCTCAGGCAAATTGAATTCTTCAAAAGAAAGGCATATACCTCGGAGGCGCCAGCTGTTTCCTTTGAGATATTCCTAAGCGACCATCAACAGCATATGCCGCACTATTCATTGAAGTTAGCTTGAAGGACGAGAACAATCAAACAAAATTATGGGAAAATACTGCTTTTATAAGCAAAATTTAATGTTTCTTTAATTTTATGACGAATATCGATCGATTCGATTACGACACAGGTATATATATTTGCACGACCCTAGAAAATAGATCTACAAGATCAAACGTCGTGATTGTGACAAAAACACGCAGAGACATGCTAAATAATATTTGATGTCCGTAACAGATGTAATGAACAGGTGTAGAAACACTTGTGGTCTGGAAGCGAACGTCGTACCACATAACCAAGATATATGTATATTATATATATATATATATATATATATATAAATATATATATATATATATATATATATATATATATATATATATAGGATATACTTTTCGTAATGAGATAAAAAAACCAAGGTTGTGTATAATATAGAACATATATATATATATGTGTGTGTGTGCATACATATGTCTATGTGCGTGTGTGTATATATATGTATATGTATATATAGACATATGTATATATATTTATATATATATATGCAGATATTATTTAGAATAAAAACCACGTCTGAAGCAGCACCCACAACAAACATGGTCAGGTGAATAAATGGCAAGGAATTTCGCAAATCAAAGAGAAAAATGGCAATTATGAAAAAGGTTACCATTCCTATCAGAAACGAAATTTTCCGAGGACACCCTTACACTTACGCACTCGTTTTTCTTTCTAACGTTAGACATTTAAATATCATGCTACATCAGTTAGAACACGGGTGTAAATACTCTGCAAGGACAATTAATCAGATTGATTACATCGATAACTGTAACTTGTATGAGGCAGATAATAAACAGCAAGAAACACTGAAAAAGACAGTACACACAATCAACAGAGGACTTAACAGGAACATAGTTTCGAAAGCTGTACCCAGCCAAGCTTTAATGGAAAATTAACAAACAACACTAATATAGTCTTACATAGAGGAACAACAATAAGTGAGTTAGATCAAACACAAAATTACAAATACTTAAGAATTAATTAGTTTGATAATTACAAGGCATAAACAAAAGGAAAAGGCTGGATGATCACTGACGAATTATTATTCAAGAAAAACAGAAATGTTAATATAATTAAGATAATAAGCTTGAATTCTTTTTTCGACTAATAAGTTATTGATAAGATATTTTCAACTGGACACTAATTGAATTAGTAAGGCTAACATGAAATGTAATACAAATATAAAAATGTTTCGAGAATTACCAATCGATGAAAACAAGAAAATTAACATAAAATTAACATAAAATATATATCAGAAGCCTACGTAAGTGTTTAATAGATATACTGTGAAACGAAGGCAAACAGCCACAAAACAACAACAGGACAATATAAAGCAAGAGAAATTTTTGTTTTCGAAAAAGCCAACAATTTTGAAGAGTTTGGAAATAAGTCAAAAATGATCAACAAAATAAAACTGAAGCTAAAACAAGTGACTACAGAATGTTTTTACAAGATGATGGCAAGAAAAGCCTCGCATGGCAAATATTTAATGACACAGTACAAAACAGAAGTGAATAGACATAAGTGTGGCTGTCTGTTAAGAAGTTTACATCGCAACTATATGGTTCCGGGTTCATTCCTAGCGCGTGTCTTCTACTATTCTACTGTAGGTCGACCAAACTTTTGTGTGAGGAATCGGCAGAGGGAAATTGGTGATTGAGAACTGAAAGAAACAATATTTTTTACTCTTATACTTGTTTCCGACATTTTACTGCGGCCATGCTGGAGCACTGCATTAAATGGTTTTAGACGAAAACATGAACCCTAGGACTTATTCTTTGTAAACCTAGTACTTATTCTATCAGTCTCTTTTTGCCGAATAGCTACGCTACGGGGACATGATCACACCAACACCGGTTGTCAATAATAATACTTTCTGTTGTAAGGACAAATCTTAAATTTTGGAAGGAATGGGGTTTGTTCGATTATATCGACTAAACCAGATATTAATTTGGATCTCTTTTATCGATCCCTATGTAATGAAAGGCAAATTCGATCTCGGCGGAATTTGAGCTCAGAACCCTATAACCAGAACATATGCTGATAAGTATTTTGTCAGGATTCTTTAAGTCCGCCCCCTTGATATATAATAAAAAGAAGAAAAGAAAGAAGTGCAACAACAACGAAAACAAATGAAAAAAATAATAATAATAAAAACCTGATGACAATGTATTTTAAAGAAACAATTGTTATTCTTCTCTATCTCTATCTCTTCATCAATCAATATCTCTATTCCTCTTTCTCTCTCTCTCTCTCTCTCTCTCTCTCTCTCTCTCCTCTCTCTCTCTCTCTCTCTCTCTCTCTCTCTCTCTCTCTCTCTCTCTTGTACTTTTCTGTAATGTTTTATATTCATTGCATTTCGATATGATTAAGATTTGAATTATATATTTATTTATTTTTCGAATTTTCAACACTTCCACGTCATTGAGAGCATTATTTTCTTCGCCATTTCTCTTCCCTACATTCCAATGAATAAGTAACATAGATTGAAACGTGAATGGAATACTTGGCGCATCATTACCAATTCCAATTCTTGCCATGTTCATGTCAGTTTTTCTACCTACAAAAGAGGGATTCTCTGTACTTGCTTTAATTCCGATTTAGACATGTAGCCAATACAGTACTCACAGCTAATGGAGAAGAAAACAGCAGCGAGAAATATAGAGCAGGTAATAAATAATTAACATGAGGTAGGGAAATGGATGGACGAATAAATAGATAGATTCAATGGATAGATAGATAGATAGGTAGATAGATAGATAGATAGATAGACAGATAGATAGATAGATAGATAGATAGATAGATAGATAGATAGATAGATAAATGAAAAACAGATGGATGGACAGATGGATAGATGGATAGCTGCATTTTTCCTGAATTAAAAGAAAATATATCAAGTACAAAACTTTGCAAAAATGGAAGTGTTAGTTATGTATATGTACGTATCTAAACACCTATATATGTGTGTGTGTGTGTGTGTGTGTGTTGCGTGTGTGACCGACGTGTATGCTTCTTTATACAATAAATACACACGCACACACACATATATATATATATACACACACACACACACATATATATATACATATATATGTATATATATATATATATATATATATATATATATATATATATATATATATATATATATATATATATATATGCATGTATGTGCATATATATGTTTATATATAATTATATGCATATATGTATACATATATGCATACATACACATTTGTACATGTGTGTATCTGTGTGTGTCTGTGTGTATGTTTGTGTGTTAGATCTTTTGTATTACAGAGGGAAAGAAAGAAAGAATGAAAGAAAGAAAGAAAAAAAAGAAAGAAAGAAAGCGAACCACAGGGTGAGGGATAGGCTGTATCATAGAGAGAAATATTTACAGCTAGTGTCGGGCACGTATATGGAGATAAGAGCAGTTAAAAGCAATCATAAGAAGAGCAACAACATTCGAAGAGAAAAATAGCGTAGAAAAGTTTCATTATTTGTTAGCAATTCACACAGTAATTTGCATAATCTTATTTACATAAGTTTAGAAGCCAATCAAATCACAGAATAATGAACAAACCATGGATTGTATCAACTGAATCCTTTCTTCTTCTTTTTTTCTTTTTCTTTTGTCTTATAAAAAAATACTTAGGTTTTTCGGGTGTTTTTCTTTATACAAAGGTCACTTCGAATTTTTTGCATTTGCAGAAGAATATTGAAGATTCGGAATGGTGTTGTGAAACAGATTTATGAGAGAGAGAGAGAGAGAGAGAGAGAGAGAGAGAGAGAGAGAGAGAGAGAGAGAGAGAGAGAGAGAGAGAGAGAGAGAGAGAGGGAGAAAGAGAGAGAATGAGAGCAGTATAAGGTAGAGGCCAGTTGAGGAAGAATCTCATGAAGCTGTAATACACATTATAGTCAAAGAATCAAAAGAAAAATAATGCTAAGGGTTGTTAAAAGAAATATTTCAGCATGAACTCAGTTGTCTCAGTATTTAAAAGAAAATCTAGTAAATTCCAATATTCGTGCACGCATTTCGGGTGATTGACCGACCTCAGATGTTATCTGACAATAGGCACTAAAGTTCATAAATTCTTTTTTCTTATCATGAATATCGACAGATGCGTAAACACTTTCTCACAGATTCAATGCTTATTCACTTTTTCTTATCGTTCTTCTTCTTCAGGACAACGAGATACATCAGCTCTGAACAACTGTAGGCCTACAGCAAAGATAACCTATTAGACAAAATTAAAAATAACTCAAACAGGCCAATTTGCATGGAGCTGTGTAATTAATTTAAAGACTGACATTGTTAATACCACCCAGAAAGAAATTCTTAATTAACGATATTTCGTTATTTGTTGGATGAAGAAAAGATGTACCTGGCGGCAAATGTCAGAGCTAAAACAAAAATGTCACAAACATATTTTAACTCAACTAAAGTTCGTTGATTTTGATATATTAACAATTTCGTAATTTCTCAAGTTAAACTACATAATTAGAGGAAGGAAACTCCGATCAGATTTCAGTGTTCCTTTGCCAGCTATTAAATGAGAATATATACGGGTTTTATTAAACACTACAAGGAACTTACATTATTCTGCAAATGTATTGATCCTGCCATCAACCTCCTTTGACAGAACATTATAGTAATTTCTAATATAGAGATGAGACTGTATCTTTTAATGGTAGTGGATAACAGATTACATCTTCCATAGTATTTCACGTGTATTTATCTTATCGACAACGTAGCCACTTAAACACAGGATATAAATGAACATATCTTTTCTCTCCAATATATATACATATTATATATATACAGAACGGACTTCTTTCAGTTTCTGTCTGCCAAATCCACTCACAAGGCTTTGGTTGGCCCGAGGCTATAGTAGAAGACGCTTCCCAAGTGAACCCGGAACCATGTGGTTGGGAAGCAAGCTTCTTACCACTCAGACATGCATATATACATGTGTGCGTGTGTGTGCTTATATATACGTATGTATATGTATGTTTTTATGCGCGTGTGCCAGGTTCTATTCTATGTAAATGGCCATATTTCGCAATCCGTTTTCGTAATTCAAAAACGAAGTATGAAATTTGAAAAGAAAAAGAAAATGAATTGGTTGCTATTCGTAACAGTTCGGGAGATAGCTGAAGTCCATCCACGTACTATGGAAATAAAGTGCTTAAACAAAAATATGTGTACGTGTGTGTTTTTGCTTGTGTATCTCTGCGTGTGAGTGTGTACGTATACACCTCTCCCGTCTCGCACACAGACACACACAAACACGCACATGCACACATACATATATGTGTGCGTATGTTTGCGTGTATTCAGTACGTCAATATGTGCAATGCCGTGAGAGCGATCATTTCACTCCACAGACTCCTTTTAAATAATGTTCCGTTGCTAGGTTTTTTTTTTTATTTAAACGAATAAGACATGATTTCAGTGAGTAATTTTAGATATAAAATAGGAAGAAAAAAACAAAAACCGTTTCTTTTTGCCTCCATACATTGCAGAGACCAGAATCAACTTTGAAAAACAAATGGACCCTTTGCAGACACGATAAGTTGAAAACTTTGGTCGGAAACTATCTTTTACCATTTCATAAAACACGTATGTTATTTCTTTTTTTTCTCTCTCTTTTTTTTTATTTCACCATTTATTCGTTTGAATTACACACTTTCAAAAAGAACTTCGATTCAAGTAACACTACTTTTACGCAACGCATGAATTACTATGGACTCTGTATAAACACGAATATATTTTAATATTTCCCTTGAAATACGTTGATATTCAACCTGTTTATTAATGTTGTAATTTGGATCTCAGTGTCATGTAGCTGTTAAATATGTAATGCTTCATGAATATATTCTATGAAGCCAGCGATAATCTTCCATTTCTTGTTTTTGATATATTGTTTTACAGTTTCGGTTTTTGAAAGCTAAAAAAAAAACATGGTGGTTTTTACATAAAATAATCATACAAAATATATTCAATGGAAAGTCTGCTTTAACACTTTTTTTCCTTCACAAGAACTATTTTTTGATCGGAGATTTCAATCTTTCAGTCCTCTGTTATCTTATCTGTTTTGCATTTATATAAATATTGTTTCATAATAATGTTTCATAATAGCGATTCGCGTTTCATTCGTAAAAATCGAAACGTAGATACTTGTACATGATTGTCGGAGTACACGTTACTTGCGAGTAAATTTTCCATCGTTATGAGATACCCTATATATATATATAATCTAAATAATAAGAGGACAAAGAAATTCTTTAACACATCTTTAATGATTCGTTACAATCGTTTCTGTACCAACTCTACTTGAGGGTTGTTGGTTAGTGATGAATATATAATTCTTCAAAGAATATGGAGTTCAATGTAAAACCGAAAATATTGTTTTAGAGGATCAAAATTGTTGTCATACACAAAAGAATGATTTTAAAAGGAATATGAGGTCAACTATAGATACGTTGCAATATCTGAAATCATCTGATCTGAATATAATTGAATAATTTTACTTTCATGGTTTCTCTTATCAAAAGTAGAATGGATATTGCTTGCTGGAGAATCTAAATATAATTTAATCATTCTGTCTAACCTCAAGTTCAAATTTGCGACAAACTTGCTTGGAAGAATTCTTGACCTAATTGCACTTCCTGATATAATCAAGGAAATATACAGATATTATGGTCATAGAACTGATTTCAGCTGTTCATACAGTAATGTTAAGGGCGGCAAACATCTTTGAAGAAATAAGAGCAAAATGTAAAGATATGTTATTTAATCAACAAGGTATCCATTGAGCTTACATAGATAGAATAATGTTACTATCCGTGCACTATACTATGTATCATTCGGTTGTGTTTCCTGTGTTCGTCAGATACGAGCATCATAAAACGCTATAGCTCTCGTGAAACATCCCGTGATCATATAAAGCCGGTTGATAAATATAGTTTTTGCTGTAAGGCTGTATCCGTATGTGTCAGTATTGCGAAATGTCCTAAGGAGTTTCATATTAATTAGTAATCTTTTGCTTAGCCTTCAGCAACACCAGAGAAATGGATGGATGCCTCTGTCTCTAATGATATAAATGGTTTTAATGAAACAGCCTTTCGCTCCTTTTTATCCCATACGCTTTTTCTAGAAGCCACTCACAACGGATCGTTATATGCAAATAAGACTCATGCGAAGGCGTTCAGGAAGTAAACACGTTATCAATCGCATCCCATGCTTATGTGAGTTGGCGTTTTATATACTTTTCAACTGGGTACCATTTTACTTTCTAAACATACGGCGGTGTCAACAAATTTCAGACGATTTTGTGACTGAACTCTTCCCATTGAAAAAAGTGTATCCAGTCATTATTGCATTGACACGAAGGAAAATATCTTCTGCTACATTTTCAACGTCATATGGTAGAGTGTTAGATTGTACGATGGTGCCTGCAAAGACAGCTATATCATCAGTATAATGGTATGAGTGTGTTACCGTTGTGTTCGAGTGACGACGATAGGGAAATTTGTGCGATCTTAGTTCTGATAAGAAGGAATTCTTCTGTTGCGGCTTATGAGAGGTGACAAAATTGGCATTTGCAGAGGCTGTTCCACTTTTTGCTTGCCATGACTCATAAACGAATATGCTATAATGCTGACAGTTTTTCTCTTTGTTGTTACGTAAGGTAAACCAAATTTTGGTAAAGGTTTTATTAATCTAGAAAATTGCTTTTTAGAGGGGAAATTTCAATGCAAGCAGCAGTTCAGAGGACAAATGACGAAATTCAATATTTTCCACCACTATTTCTAATTAGTTTAAATCGAGAAAATGTAAAGAAAATTAAAGAATATTCAGAAACAAATTGATTTGATTTGTCATCGTCCAGCTGCTCCTTTCTTGAAAGGACTGCGTCTTTCCAATTTGAATGCTTTCAATTTGCTACTGCACTCTCTGATGTTGATCGCTTTGAGGCAGATGTGTGTTTCCTATAGGAGATGTCACAGAATGTCAATTTTCCTTGACCTTCGGAAAGCGTAGTTAACAGCTGCTCTCGTTGTTTCCCAGACAGATACTCGACATGAAAAACCATCTTTCTACCATACCGTTTCATTACTTTGTTATTCTGACATAATCTCATTTGAAATTATTCCCTTCACATTCAGTAGCTCGTTTGTCTCCTGTTTCCTTTGCCAATGCATAGTTGTAAGGAATGTAAATATGAACCAGAAAAGCGAAACACCGATCTTTTCGAATGAACTTTCATCATCATACTTGCAATGCATTGAGTTAGACATATGCACTTCCACTTTCCCCTCCTCAGCAATATATGGTCTACATGATTATTATAAAAGTATATTATCTGACTTAGGTTTACTAGAGAATTTAATCAAGTCATTCTTTAGGGTGATGGAGAGCCGATGTGCATGAAAAGCCTCAATTGCCTGTTGACGCTATGACATACATAAAGGTCAAAAATACTCACAGGAATAGAATGGGCATTAACGTACATATTTTTCCACATCTACTAAAAATATGGACCTGCTGTGTTTGTCTAATATTATGCTATTACACTTTTAGAACATTTTCATAAAGTAGATCAAAAATAAAATTCTAAAGAGACTATAAGACGAGAGAATTTTTTTATAAATTGTCGAATTCCGTGTGGTACAAGCGTTTATAGTTTGTTAATTTTGCTTTTAATATTCGTTTCATCTATTAGGCATTAAATAACGTTACCCACCAGGATAGAGACAGCAGAGAAGTGATCTACGTCAGCAAAACAGGCAACAGAAAGAGAAAGAACAACGATAATTACAGACATATTAAATATGATGTGAGGAAAAAAAAATCTAGCGTTACGGGCGCTTGGGTTTTTGCACTCTGACCATAAAATAAACTTGAAAAAAATTGAAATAGCTTGTACTTTCCTTTAATTATCTTAACATTGTAAAAAAAAATAATTATAGGTTTGTATCTAATTGACTTCATAGCAATTCATTTTCAATTATATTATGTTTCGCTTTGTTTTAATGTTTTCTCTTGTTGTTTTTTTAAAATCAGTAACTCATAGTTTTGAAAATTTTGTTTTCCTTTTCTTCGTTCGATTGATGTTCTTTTGCTATACATGTTTGTAGTGCCTTTTGCCTTTTCCTTAAATTCACAGCATGAAGCCAAATTGCTACAACACCGTTCTACATCATGACGGTGATGACAGTAAAATTTTTGTTTAAAAATTGAAGTGGAAATGTAACAGGCATTAAGTAGCTGGAAAAATATATGAAAAAAATAGAAAAAATGATTTCTGGCATTGAGACAAGTCTACATAATTTTGTGGGTTGGGAATATACAAATAATTTAACCCTAATAATTCAGCTATCGTAATTGATCTCCGATATTGGTACAAGGCCCAAAACTTTGCAGGAGAGTAAAAACGTTAATAAAAACTTGTACGTTGTTTTATCGAAACCCCACCCACCCCCACCCCCACCTTCCCCATTTGAGGCAATCATATTGATTTTTTACATTGTCAAAATATTGAAAATGAGTGATAAAAGTTCACTCGGGGTTGTAACATTTCCGAAATCAATTTTTCATCTTTTTTTTTTTTTTTTGGAGTCAAGACATACAATACCTGCACTATATTGAGGTTGATTTTTTTGTCTCTCCTTCTCTCACCTTTACTTCCTTATTTCTCATTATTTCTGTCTCTCCCTCTCTCCTTTTCCCTTCTCTCTCTCTCTCTCTCTCTCCCTCTCTCTCTCTCTCGTTTCTTTCATCTCTCTGTATTTCTGCTTGTATTTGCTGAAAGAAATCCATTCTGCTCAGAGCAGGAGGTGGATGGGAATCGCCAAGTCTAAAAGTTCTTAAGGCAAGCCGTATATCATTTCAGCATATATACACCCCCCACCACACATACACACATACATACATACACCATCACGCAACACAAAGTAAAACAGGGCATCTTCCCCGGTTGGATCGTTATGTTTTCTCAACTCGGAATATTTCAGAGCGATATTTGATATAAAAGCTTACATGTCCGTAAGCAAATAATGTATTCTGATTACCCCTCTCTCCTAATTGAGCCATTAATATTAATATCAGTTTACGATTGGTGGATGTGCTAAGTGAGTAACTAAGGATATCCAGCTTTGAAATATTCTTTTCACATTTGCTTCCAATTCACCATGAAGTGTTCTTAGACTGTCGCAGTCTTGAGAAAGAAAGATTGATGGGATGATGTAATGCCAGACATGAAATTCCTCCGAGAATGACGTGATTATAGAGAATGAAACGTATTTGATGACTTCTGTGTGTTCAATCATGGATTATTTAGGGCAAAACAACATTTAAAAAGAAAAGCTAAATATTGGAAGAATATCATTACTAGTTATCAATTTATTATTTGCTCATTGAAAACAGATGATTATGTAATAAATAATGGAGAGCAAAGTGGAACAGCAAATGAGTTACCTGATGTAAAATAAGAAAGAGATCACAAAAGGTAAAAATCAAGAGGGATATGTAAAAGTGAAAGTAATAGAAATTGAAAGATGGTCATGTGTTTAGAAAGAATATAATGTTACAATAAATGATAGAATGAGAGAGAAAGATAGGAGTGATAGAGAGAGAGAGAAAGATAGGAGTAACAGAGAGAGAGAAAGATAGAAGTGATAGAGAGATAGAGAGATTGAAAGGGAGTGAAGATAGCAATTTTTTAAGGGGTTACTCGTCGCGTAAAATATATTTACAAAAGGAAAATATCATGGTTTGAATTTTTCGCACTAGACCAGTAATTTAATAGGAGGAGTGAAGTCGATTTCACTGCTTCCAGTGCTCAATGCGTATTTATCTTATTGATCTCGAAAGCAAAATGTCAAAGCCGACGTTATGTTTTACGAACTCTAAAAGCAAAGACGCATGAAATGAGGTTAAGCGTTTTGTCCGATGTATTAATGATTTTGCTAGCTCGCCGCCTAACAAAAGAAATACAATAAAAAAACTTAATGAATGTCTAATGTGTACGTAAGAGTGTGTGTGTATGTAAGAGTGCGTGTATGTATAACTGCATCAACATGCCATATTCAAACTTGACCGAGAAAATGAAGAGACGCAGAGTTAGTACCTATAAACACAAACCAAATAGGCCGAGTTTCCGCCAACGACTTCAAATGATGCTGATCTTTTGCGGCCATTTTCAGAAGAGAAGGAAAAGCTACTTGTTTGCACATATTATTCGAGGCTAAATGAATAAAACACATTCATAGGGATAAGATGTTTTCAGGGGAACCGAATTCCTCTAGCAAATCGATTATTATTCCAAAAGGCGGATTAGGGATAGAAACAAGTTGTGAATTTGGGAGAAATTTCAATCAGATTCGTGGGGGAAAAAGAACATCAGATTCATGTCCTGCTTGGTGAATCCAGGAGAAGCATGATTCACCCTCCTTTTTTGATGTGATCTTCGTCGAAAGCCGTTTCTGGATGTCATCGGAAAGAGGCGCATCAACGCCATGGTGTCCGAGACAAGTCGGGCACTTACGAAGATTTCGTAGAGTGTGACTATTGTAGTTGTCAACTGACCTCGGCATACAATAAATTCTGTTATTGTAACAGGATTATCAATGAGGTCAATGAAGCTTTTGTAGCCTCGCTCTATCACGATGCATTTATATGTAAGTACTTGTTTTGGGGGTTAGTGTACTTATTGCAGCTCCTTTTCAATGTGTTTAAATTTGATTTTGGTTGCCAGGCACATCTTTACATTTAACCTATGCTTATTAGATTCGCTGATAATATTTTATATATACTTCCTGATGCCGTATTTTTTTTTCGCAATAACGATATTTCGTTCTTTAAGTATTCTGTGATGTACGTCGAGATTTATGTATTTCGAAATGGCATTACTTTTCAAAATAACCTTTCCTACCCCAGCACGATGACATTTCTCCCGCTTGTTCTGTTTTTAAATCCTCTCTCTTTTACTTATTCGCCTCTCTTTTTATGTATATATGTATACATGTATGACTATATACATACATACATACACACAGACACACGGACAGATACACACACACACACACCCACACATACATACATATATATATATATATATATATATATATATATATATATATATATATATATATATATACTTGTATACATGTATTTATATGTGTACACATATATATATTTATTTATATACATATAGACATATGCGTGTGTGTGTATGTGTGTGCGTTTGGACTATGCAGTCATCTCTCTCTCTCTCTCTCTCTCTCTCTCTCTCTCTCTCTGTATATATATATATATATATATATATATACATATATATGCATCTATCATATATATATCAATATCTTTGCCGCGCACACACACACACACACACATACAAAGGCACATGTAAACACATGTTTAGAGAGAGAGAGAGGGGGGGAGAGAGAATAGAGAGAGAATAGCGAGAGAAGCGAGAGAGGAGAGAGGTAGATATAGGCACATTTTTCTTTAAATTTATTTACACTTGCTTACATGTAGTTAGTTCTAGTGATAAATGCATACATATCTATGTATATACACATTCCTATATAAAACCACACGGGCACACACAAACACACACGCTCTAACTCAAACACACACACACTCACAGACATACACACACGCAGTTACAAATACACACACACGCTCACAAACGCATACACATATATATGTTATGCATGTGTGTCTTTGTACTCGTGTGTGTGTGTTTGTTTTTTTATTCGTGTAACCATTCCAAAAATAAAAAAAACACCGAGAGTGAGAACAATAAAAAAAGTTCCGGTGTAGTGATGTAGGCAAGCTTATTTTCACGT